>NC_090741.1:7582590-7662590 GCF_036898095.1 Palaemon carinicauda | reverse complement strand
CTTATGTGAAAGATATGACTGAATAAATTGAGGTAGCTCTCCTCTTAATCAAAACTCATTAATTGTTTTAAGTATACCATATCTCCATGTGGTATCATAAACCTTTTCAAAGTCAAAAAAGATTGTCACATGGTGCTGTTTGGAAGCAAACGCTTTACAAATAGAGGAATCAAGTTGTATCAACACATCAGTCGTTGAGTGCATTTTTCTGAATCCACATTGAATGGGTGATAAAATACGTTTCTTTTCAAGATACCATATCAGTCTTACATTGACCACCACCTCCATGATTTTGCATCATCAAGATGTCAATGCAATTGGCCTATAATTTGCTGCTAAAAACTTAACCTTACCTGGTTTTAAAAAGGCTAAAATAATGGCTAGTTCCCAAACACTTGGATAACTATGATCATGCCATATTCTATTGAAAATGCTTAAAATAAATAACTTTGTATAAAAAGGTACGTGTCTAATCATTGCGTGTGGAATTTCATCGGGTCCAGGGGCTGTATCGTTACACGTAGCAAGAGCGAAATCAAATTCTCTTTCAGTAAAAAGAGAATTGTATGACTCTTCCTTTCTTGTTGCAAAATTTAAAACCTTTTCTTCAATGCTCCTATACTGGTGACCAGTAGCTGCTTCACACTTCCATGATACATTTGAAAAATGATCAGCCAGGGCATTGCTAACTTCAGTTGCTCCAGTCATATACTGATAATTTACCCTTAACACTGGTGGTGGGTTTGGGGTGAATTTGTCTGCTATCTTTTTCACTTTCCTCCACACAGATGATATTGGTGTTCTACTGTTAATGGAGGAAACAAATGACACCCAAGACTGGAGCCTAGCTTCTTTCATGGCACAACAGAACTGTGCTCTACATTTCTTGTATATGACTGAATTCTTCTCAGTATGGCGCCTGTGCAATCGGGTTAAAGACTTAGTTACGATGACCACCAGAGGACTGGTCGTCTTTGAAAATCCCTGTTGTTTTGAGAATGGAATTGACTCCTGCTGTGTGAAGTTCCATTAACTCAGTCTATAGCATCACCAACACTTTCAAACTGTTCTGCATTTCCTTCAATTTCACTTAGCTCCCGAAATCTATCCCAGTCCGCCACTATCCACTATCGGCGCAATGAGAGTATACTTCTCATATGGTCCACTCCATACTCTAACCGAAGAATCATCAAAACAGATATAGAGCCACAAGTGTAAGCAGAACCCACCTGTTAGGACCAAGACCTAGAAACTATGGAGTCATCCTCCCCATATCTGTGATGATGGGTGGAAGTGTCTTTCAGTCCTTTGATTCCTCCCAAGGAAGGAAGGACTTGAGCATCGAAGGCCGGATGGGATTGTCCCTCCTGACTCCCGTCGGTGGTGGAGAACTCTCCGTACGAGGGGAAACTTCCTCCGAAGGTGGAAGGGAGGAAGTCCATACCTCGCACGACTCGCTCAGCAGAGGTGAGATAGGAGAGTGTCCAGCGGGAGAGCTAGGAAGGACAGGGCTCGAAGGCCTAACAGGAGTTAGTTTCACCATAGAGGATGTAACCGAGTCTGAGACTCCTCTTTTCCTCTTCTGGGGAGAAGAAGCCAAGGTTCCTCGCAGTAGGTGTGCTGGTGCCGTTGGATGGGAGGTCACTTTGAAGATAGAATCTTCGGCATCCTGAACCCTTCTGTGGAGCCTCCTTTCCCTTTTCCCAGTGGTCGCACAGTAATGCGTTTGCAGGGAGGGGAATGGGGCGACGAAGTCCTGTCAAATTCTCTACTGTGAAGTTCCTTTTGCCAGTGAGAATGTTTTGAAACCGGGGGAACCTACTCCAAGACTTAGCGCAAGTGCGCAGGAGAGCGCAGGCAAGCCGGAGAGTGCTGAAAGACAGGAGAGTGCTGGTACTCAGAAGAGCGCTGGTGCGGAGGAGAGCGCAGGTGCTTAGGAGGGCGCTTGCGAATTGGATAGGACTGAGGAGCAGGAGAACGTCGCTGCGCATGGGAGTACTGCCGTGTAGGAGAGCGCAGCTACGCAGGGGAGCGCTGACAAGTTGGAGAGAGCTGTTGCGCTGGAGAGCGAAGGTGTGCTGACGAGCTGGCAAATGCTGGTCTCTAGAACGGCGGGAATGTGCTGGAGAGCGCCGAATGCTGATGCAATTTCAGCACAGGAGAGCGATGACGCTCTGGGAAGCGTTGAAGTGTTGCAGGGTGCTGGCGCACTGGAGAGTGTTGGCGCGCAGCCATACGCTTGAGAGATGCATTACGAGCAGGCAGACGAGGAACAGGAGACAGGAACGGAGACGGCAGGTCCGCAGGTCGGCGTGAAGGTAGGTCTGGAACAGGGATGTGCCTTTAGGAGAGGCAAACATCCTAAGACAGGCCGCGAACGATCCACAGAAGAGTCCAGGGCTGATGTCCGAGGACTAGCGGCAGTGTCGTCAGGAGAAGGTCCAGGAACAGGCAAAAGTTGCGGGCTGGAAGAAGACTGAAGCAGAGGCTCCTCTGCAAGGGACGGCTGCGAAGATAAGGCTGAATAGCCGATGAGGCGCCTTTTCACCGATGCTGATGGGCCACCTCTTAGGCGTAGCGGAGGGCGAGATCTGCGAGATCAAAGACGCCCTCTAGGGGCTGGAGGATCTGTAAGCTGACCTATAGAAGCAGCAGTCCTCTGCAGAGGAGTCTCTATCAATGAACTTCTCCTCCGAGGAGAAAAACTCACAGGAGACAGACGAAGAACTTAGTTTCCCCCTAGAAGAATGAACAGGAATGGGGGAAACACAGTTGGCAGCAACAGCTGGAGAGTCTGAAGGTGCAGGGGCGTCAGCAGCGGCCACAGAAGACGCCTCAAACACCACAAGTCGACGCATGACAGAGGATCCAACTCCAAAGTCGACGAAGGCTGTGCAATAGCACCAAGAATGAAGAATTGCAGCAAGGAGTCCTTGGAGAGCAGAACTGTAAGCCCCATAGATGACCACACCTGTAAAAAGGGAGACAGAGACAAGGCCTCACCTGGGGGAAGAGGTGGGGTTGCATCGCTTGGGGGAAGCATCACCACATCTCGAGGACCGGGGTTGGCTATAAATGAAAGGGTCTCTACTACTTCTCGACGGTTTCTCAGAAGAGACCAAGCGAGCAGAAGCTTCAGAGGAAGGTCTGGAAATGGAAGAAGAGGTTTAGGGTTTTTCCCATTTCAAACCTTTGAAGGAGAAATATTTCGCTTTGACTTCTTCCGCCGTCTCCCAAACCTTTCCCACTGGGAGGCAGACCACTCCCGACACTCACTATCACCTGTTATCACTATCACACAGTTGACCTCTGCAGGCGGGACAAAGGGTGTGGCGATCTGTGTTCATGGCTGACATGAAGGTTCCACAGTGCCAGCCTTCAAGTCTAGGGCAAGCACACATGGTCGGCTGACGTCAACACACACACACTAAACAAAGAGAAAGCAGAAACAAAAGCAATTAATGGGAGCCCAAAATAGGCGAAGATGACGAACAGCAATGGCCGTACACCATTTGAGCCAGAAGCTAAAATCCTAATGGCTCATTATTTCAGCTTTGCTAAAAGTAATAACCCCCAATAAATATCATGATTGCATTCCAGTTAGGGAACAACTGACCATTAGAGGCAGCAGTCCACCGCAGGGGAGTCTCTATGAGTGAACTCCTCCTCCAAGGAGAATCACATACAGGAGACAGATGAAGGACTTCGTTTTCCCCTCGAAGGATGAACAGAAACGGGGGAAACACAGTCGGCAGCAACAGCTGGAGAGTCTGAAGATGCAGGGGTGTTGGCAGCATCCACAGAAGACGCTGGAGAGTCTGAAGATGCAGGGGTGTTGGCAGCAGCCACAGAAGACGCCTCAGACACCACAGTGTAGACTCACGACAGAGGATCCAACTCTGAAGTCTACGAAGGCTGTACACTTGCACCACAAATGATGAATTGCTGCAAGGAGTCCCTGGAGGACGGACCCAGAAGCCCCAAGGATGACCACACCTGTAAAAAGGGAGACAGAGACAAGGCCTCATCCAGGGGGAGAGGTGGCGCCTCGTCGTTAGGGGAAGCAACACCATATCCCGAGGACCAGAGTTGGCCATAAAGTATAGGGTCTACGCTACTACTCAACAGTCTCCAAAGGTTCAACGTTACCGTCGTTATGAGAACCCGAGGGTTCAGTGTAACAGAAACCCAAAGGTTTCAAGTTGTGAGAGCCGGAAGGTTCAGCGCGACGGAGACCCGAAGGACTTCTGCTGTCATGAGAACGCACAGGATCAACATGACGAGAGGCCGAAGGCTCAAGATCACACCAGCCCAAAGGGTGATCGTCATGAGACTCCGAAGGGTCAACGTGATGAGAACCAGCAGGTTCAAAAAGACGTCTCCTCACAGCCCGAGGAAGAGAACACCCGGGGTGGAGAGGGGTTACCCACCCCTCCACTCTACGAACCTCCGGAGAGGAACGTACAACAGACTCCGCCCGAGGGGGAGACTGATTAAGATCAACAGATAAATCCTCCGCAGGGGAGGAAAGTTGACCCGAAGGAGAACTACGGTTATAACAAAATTCTCTTTCCACCCCTGGAGGAGAACCTAAAGCGTAAGTAGATAGCCGATGCAAAGAGGCAACCTTTCTCACGAACAAGAGATATGTTCCCCAGAAGGGGAAGCTTGCCTTGGAGAGAGCCCTGCCCTCGCCGCTGGTGGGTTAGCTAACTCCTTGGCGTCGGAACCGGACCCAAGGTCTGGAAAAGAACAGGCGCTCCCTGGGGGAAGAGAAGGAGCCGACTCACTAGGGGAGCAACCATCCTTGTCTATCCCACAGGGTTGACCTGGAGTCACAAGCCCTGCGCTACTGCTCGACCGTACCCCGGATGGGCCTGGTCGTGGATTAGCTTCAGGCAGAGATTTGGGCGTAGAGGAAGCAAAAGCCCGCGATTTCTTCGATTTCGTGGAAGACCCCGAAAGCAAAGATTCGCATTTAGACTTCTTCTTCTTACACGCAAACCTCTCCCACTGGGAGGCATGCCACTCCCTACACTCGGAACAGGTGTTGTCCCGCGAACACTGAATTCCCCGGCAAGCCGAGCATAAAGGATGTGGGTCTGTCTCCAAGGACGACGTGAAGGTGCCGCAGCAGCAACCCTCAATCCCTAGACACGTCCGCATAGCGAGACAATAACCATACACACACCGACACACAAAAGAAAAAGAAAAAATAATAAAGTCAAGGCAGTTTGTTTAACAGGAGAGAGCCAAAAGTAAAAGTGGTTACTCAACCGACAAGTGTGAGTGAGCGGGGTAGCTAGTCTACTCCAACCCCCTCCCGCTAACTAGCGGATGGGGTAATTATCCCTCACTAAAATTGTCTTTGCTGGTTTTCGGCGTTGCCGAAAGTAATATCCTAATAAATAGCGAAGGTTTGTATTTGTGTCGCAACAACTAACCTTTTCTTCTCTATACATTATTCTCTGGGACACATAATAAATCCATAAAAAATTGCACAACATATGGGGGATCCAAAGTAAAACTTCAGAAGCAAGACGCACTTGATATTCAAAAAAATAATCACCTACATTGAAAGAGCATGTGAAAAACAATATAAAAAATGGTATTTTTATCTTAAAATAAATTCTTGAATATACTTACCTGGTAGTTACATATATATAGCTTAATCCCACCGATTCGTCACGCGCACGGCAGAAATTCAAAATTCAGGGCAATCGCCGAACAGGTGGCCAGGTGATCATACCTGTCTGCCCTCTAACCAGGTACCTGGAACTATTCTCATCAGTCCACAGAAATTCCATGCCCCTGTTTTCAGAGGGGAGGAAGGAGGGACCTTTTATATATGTAACCACCAGGTAAGTATATTTAAAAATTTATTTAAAAATAAAAATATCTTTAAAAATGTATCTTCCCTGGTAGTTACATATATATAGCGGATTGACAACATTGGTGGTGGGTTAGAAAACCACAACCCCGTCGGGAATTCGTAGAATTATTAGTCGCTACAAATTAGCTGTATCAATATCTGGTTCCTACCTGATAAGGAAGCTGGCTTTATAGTTTTCTTGCCTCATTTGCTTGCATTCCTTGAGAGACCCAGCAATCCACCTAGGGGGCTGTAAAAACTCTGTGGGGCTGTCACACGGTCCTCAACCTTAACATGACTAGACTACCACCCTTGCTATCTTGGCATACTTGATAAGGAAGCTGGCTTCATAGGTTTTTCTGCCTCATTTCCCTGCATTCCTTAAGAGACCCAGCGATCCACCCAGGGGGCTGTAGAAAGTCTCTGTGGGGCTATCACATGGTCCTTGACTTAACATGACTAGACCACCAACCTTGCTATCCTGGCATAGCCATGGACAATGATCTGACCCATTAACACACTAAAAAACACATTCCATAAAACCTAACTTAGACTTGCATCCCAGGCCGTGGAAGGTTGCAGCAACCTTCACAGACGACCTATGAGAACAAGTTCAAGAAAAGGTAAGGGTATCAACAAGGTTAAAGGTTAGAGGCAGTAGTACCTTCTCCAAGTACGGCGCCGGAGGCAACGTACGGACCCAGGGAACAACAATCCTCGTATTGGGTCTGTACCTATTTAGGTAACAATCTGTGAAGATTGATTTGCTTCGCCAGAATGTCGCTTCCAAAATCATTTTTATAGCCTTGTTGTGTCTATAAGCCATCGAAGTTGCCACAGCTTTTACTTTGTGTGCTTTGACTTTGAGGAATGGGAAGCTTTTCTCGTCACAACTCTGGTGATCTTCCCTTATTAAATCCTTGATAAAGATCGCCAGTGCATTCTTTGACAAGGGTAGTGAAGGCTTCTTTACCGAGCACCAGAGGTTATCTGCCTGTCCTCTCAGGTTTCTGGTCCTCTGCAGATAAAATTTTTTAGGGCTCTTACTGGACAAAGGCCTCTCTCCTTTTCCCGTCCTACTAAATGAGATAACTCTGGAATGGTAAAGGATCTGGGCCATGGTTGCGAAGGATTCTCGTTCTTGGGGAGAAAACCTTGTTGTAGAGAGCAGATTGCAATCTCTCCATTGAAGCCCATCTTTTTGCTAATGGTTTGCAAATCTTCTATTCTCTTGGCTGTTGCCAACGCAACCAGGAATAGGCTCTTCTTAGTAAGATCCTTCCATGAAGCCTTGTCAAGAGGTTCAAACCTACTCAAGGTTAAAAACATCAGGACTACATCCAAATTCCAAGATGGGGTTGGGTTGTCCTTCCTCTTAGCGGTCTCAAAGGATCTTATGAGGTCCGAAAGATCCTTGTCTCCTGACACGTCAATATGTCTGTGACGGAAGACAGAGGCTAGCATGCTGCGGTATCCCTTGATGGTTGATACTGCTAGTTTCTTTTGTGTTGTTAAATATAGCAGAAAATCTGCCAATTTAGTTAGAGAGGTATTGGAAGACGAAATGTTATCAACTCTGCACCATTCTCTGAACACGTCCCACTAGATTGGTACACCTTGATTGTGGACGTTCTCCTCGCTCCCGCGATTGCTCTTGCAGCTTTCATCGAAAAGCCCTTCGCTCTTGCCAGTTTTTCCGATAGTCGAAAGGCAGTTAGATGAGAGCGAGGAGATTTGATGGTATCTCTCTATATGTGACTGTCTGAGTAGATCGTCCCGACAGGATAACAACCTGGGGGTGTCTACTAGCCACTCCATCACTTCTGTGATCCAGGGTCTCATGGGCCAAAAAACGGAGCTATCATGGTCATGCGGGCGTTGTTCAACTCCCTGAACTTCATGACTCTGTCTAGTATCCTGAATGGGGGGAAAGGCGTACGTGTCTAGTCCTTCCCACCCCATGAAGAAGGCGTCCACTGCCACTGCTTCCTGGTCTGCGACTGGAGAGCAATAAACAGGTAACCTCTTGTTCTCTGCATCGCAAAGAAGTCTATTAACAGTTCTCCCCACAGATTCCAAAGCCTACTGCACACCTCATGAAGTAGGGTCTATTCTGTCGTGAGAACCTGTCTTCCTCTGCTGAGAAGATCCACTCTGACATTCTTCTCTCCCTCTATGAAGCGGGTTATCAGTTATATTGTTCGCTTTTGCCCACAGCAGGAGATCTTTGCTGCTTCGTAAAGGGAATCCAAACGAGTGCCTCCCTGCTTCCTGATGTAGGCCAACGCTGTGGTGTTGTCTGCGTTGACCTGTACTAACTTGTTTTGGACCTCCTCCTGGAAGTGTATTAGTGCTAGAAGAATGGCCACCAGTTCCTTCATGTTTATGTGCTATTTCTTCAGATGGTCTTCCCATAGACCCGAGATCTCACCCTTCCCCCGTGTTGTACCCCACCCCACGTCTGATGCGTCTGAATACAACACTAGGTCCGGGTTCTTCTGATGAAGTTCGAAGCCTTCTAGTAACTTGTTAGGGTAGTCCCACCAACTCCACTGATTCCTGATTCCCAGAGGGATCGGATTCCACCTCTCTAGGTCTTGGTCTCTTGTTCAATAACTAGACAGATGAAACTGACGTAGACGTAGATGTAGTCAATTGTAGATCCTCCAGACACTTTCCTACAACCTGGCTCTGATTAGCCAGTCGTCCAGGTACATCGATATTTGTCCTCCTTCCAGATGTAACCAGAGAGCCACGTTCGATACCCGTCGTGTGAAAACGTAAGGGGCCATGCTTAGTCCAAAACAAAAGTAGTCTGAACTGAAAAGTTGTAGCGTGATGTACAAACTTCAGATATTTCCTGTAGTTCGGGTGAATTGAGACAAGAAAAACCGCGTCCTGCTGGTCTATCGACACCTTTCAGTCACCTTGTCTGGTGCCTGCTAGGACAGACGCAGATATTTCCATAGCGAACTTGACTTTGCTCACGCACTTGTTCAGCGGACTTACGTCCAGAACAGGTCTCCAATCCCCCAGTTCTTGGGTACCAGAAATACAGTAGTCTGTTGTAAAATCCCTCTGAAGAGGGTCCTCTACCACTTCTATTGCTGCTTTTGACAGCATCTGGTTTACCTGCTCTTGAAGAGCTGCTGCCAGTAGTGGGATACTTGTGTCTGGAGGTTGAGTTCACTTTTTGGGTTTCGGTTGCTGTTTGGGGTTACGAGGTTGCCCTCCAGCACCCATTCTCTGTCCTTTTCTAGAAAGGCTCTCCCACGAAAGGGCTGATGCGTGGGAGGAGCTTCCTTCTCCTTCCTAGCTAAAAAGTTAGTCGGAAGAACTTTCCTTGATGTGCTTATAAACAGATCTTGCGTTGCTTGTGTGCAAGAGCTGCCGATAAGTCCTTATCTGGCTCTGAAGGGAAGAGGTATTTGGTCAAGGGGGCATACAAAAGCTCTGCTCTCTGAGCGAGAGTCAATCCTGACGACAGGAAAGAAACAGCATAGCTCTTTCTTAATAATACCTGCTGTGAAAAGGGGGTGTGAGTTCAACCGACCCGTCCCTCACGACTTTATCGAGACAGGCAATAAGGTGCATCTGCGTTTCGTTCTTATCGTCTGTGACGTCTGCGAGGACTCCTAGAGTCCAGTCCATCAAGCTGAGGACCTCTATTGTTCTGAAGATGCCTTTCAGCAAGTGATCCATCTCCGACGTGGACCACATAACCTTAGCCTTAGTCATGGCTGATCTACGCGAGGCATCAACAAGCCTGGAGAAGTCTCCCTGGGAGGAGGCAGGAACTTACAAACCGAGAACCTCCCAAGTCTCGTACCACACACTGGATCTAGAAGCCAATCTCGTAGGGGGGAAGGAAAAGGTTGTCCTTCCTTGTTGCTTTCTCTTAAGAATCCAATCGTTCAGAGTTGAAAAAGCCCTCTAGACCGATCTGGCTAACACTTTTCTTGAAAGAGGAAGATTTCTGAAGTCTACCCTTCAAAAAAACTGCGAGGGCGGACTCCGAGGTACAGCCTGCAGAAAGTCCTCCAGAAATAAGTCCGCAAGAACTGCAAGTAATCTTTTAAGATCTGCTGCATGAAGAGTTTCCTGCGTTTCCTCCTCTGAGATTTCCTCTAAAGGGTTAGCGATCTCCGATGTAGAACAAGTGGGAGAAAAACATGTCTCGTCTTGCCTGCTTACATCCCGCATGCGTCCAGCATGCTGCGAGGGAGCGTCATGCATGTGTCCAGCCTGCTGCGAGGAAGCGTCATGCTTGCGTGCGTCCTGCATGCGTCTCGCATGCTGCGAGGGAGCGTCATGCTTGCGTGCGTCATGCATGCGTCCAGCATGCTGCGAGGGAGCATTATGCATGCGTCCAGCATGCTGCGAGGAAGCGTCATGCTTGCGTACGACCTGCGTGCATCCAGCATGCTGCGAGGGAGCGTCATGCTTGGGTGCGTCCAGCATGCTGCTGCTGTTGCGAGCTTCCTCTGTTTGCGACTTGTAAACGTCAACAGGGACGTAATGGACCGTTGAAGCTCTGACAGGCATGCTGCTTGCGGTGCGTCCTGCATACATCCAGCCTGCTCTAGACGTTCACGATCTTGACGCGGGGAAGCGTCCTGCTGGCATGCATCCAGCATGCTGCATACGTCTAACATGCTGTGAGGAAGCGTTAAGATCTTTACCGCCTCCCGTAACGCGTCCGGATCGCTGCGAGGGGGAGTCCATGAGCGCTGCAGCTCGCGTGCGTCCTTGCCGCGAGTCCGCGCTCAGAACTATGACGTTCGCAATCTTGACGCAGGGAAGCGTCCTGCTCGCATGCGTCCAGCAAGCTGCGGGGAAGCCCCCAGCATGCTGTGAGGGATTGTCGAGATCCTTGCCGCCTCCCGTAATGCGTCAAGATCACTGTGAGGGAGCGTCCATGAGCGCTGCAGCTCGCGTGCGAGCAACCCTCTTCTTGTCTAGCAGGAAGGGAAAACCGTAAAACGCCAGCCTCGTCTGAGAGCTGCGTCATGCAACGGCGGGCATAACACTTTTACCTCGCCTTTCCCATGGCGAGGGCGAGCGTCCTGCTAAGCGTCAACAGGTACGCTCGAGGGGACGACTGCTCGGGGATATCGCCTCTCGCCTCCCTTCGCCTGTCGACATTCCTTCTCCCAGGGGGTTGGGAATCATGGAAGAGGTCTAGGGCTAGGAAAATGACAGGTCCGAGCAGCCGTAATCTCCACTGTACTGCGTCATGTTTGCATGCCACTGAACACTAGCACTTTTAACTATTTCACATCAGACAATAATTAGACCTGCCCGTTGCGAGAGATTATACTCTTTAGCTAAGGGCTAGAATGAAAATTCAATAGGCTATATGATTAATATTAGTATTATCAATATCGAAATATAAAATAACGATACAAAGTATTGTGAAACTGTAACGATCGTCAAGAGTACTACGTAGCATAAATTGACTGTACGCTAGTGAAATTTCTATAATAAACGGATTTTGAGCGAAGCGAAAAATCTATTTTTGGGTAAGATGGCCATGTCGTCCTGATGGAAGTTCCTTAAAGGCAGCTTCCTAGGGTATATTACAACTACGGCGATATTCCCAGAGAATTTACCTTAAGGTACCCAGAATTCTAACTCCTGGAGCGAGTATCCCTAAAAAGACCTTAGGGATATCGTAAATATCAGCGGACGTATTCTTGACACGCCACATAGCAATCTATACCCCGAATAGAGTTAACACTTCGTAGGGGTCAAATGGCAAGAAAACGAAAACGATACGAAAGGGGGGAGCCGTTCGTAAGGCATCTCTCCTCCCCATTTCGTAAGCGTGCCCTGCGCCGCTCGCGGCGCCATCTGTATTCCTTGTAGCGATACACGAGGTGCTACAGATACTGTATGTAGGGAGGAGTCCTACAGCCCTTTTCTTTTCTTTTTTTTTTTTTGAAAAGGGACAGGGCGGGTCCATCAGGACGACATGGCCATCTTACCCAAAAATAGATTTTTCGCTTCGCTCAAAATCCGTTTTTTGGGCTCAAGCCATGTCGTCCAGATGGAAGTATACCAGAGCATTACTGTATCTGTGGATTCTCAATACGTGCCGTACTCCTCAGGAACGTTTCTTAGTCAACTCGACTGAAAGACCTAAGATGTTACCGTTATACATCTTTTCACTAATCATAAGCCATGAAAGCGCTTCCTGCCCCCTACAGGGAGGAGTCCTACTAGACTCTAGAAACGAACGAAGAGTACATATACCTATGTATGAATCACTCGCAAGCCAATACAATATAGTGGTCTCACTCTATATGAAGTAAAGCATAGTCCTTACGGAACTACAGCATCCAAGGGAAGAACCCCGACCAGCACCCTGGTCGAAGTAGAAATAGACAAAAAGGTTATATCTGCGTAGGATTAAACTTGCTGCCGCCACCGTCCTCAGAGAAGGGTGGAGCCCTTTATGCTAAGGAAAGTATAAACCAGTGCAAAAAGGCTTGCATTAAGGAACAGGCTATTATAGATATCCCCGATTAATATACATAGGCTGAATGCTCAATAATAAAAATGAAATCAATATAGGTGAAGGAGACGCAAGGTTCCCGAGAACAATTTTATTGATTAACAATAAATAGACATGGTTACCACAATTATATACATATGATAGGTGGATGACCAACAATTTACACAAGTACCGTAGTGCATGGATGTATGGTTATCTGAAAGAAAACAATCAGGTCACTTGTCACATACCAAGGTATCAAAGTTAAACGTCCATGTTACTATCCACTGACATTAGCGTCAGAAACGCTCGGCACACCTGTCTGTACTTGTGCTACAATCACCATAACGCTGGAACAGTCATTGTGGGCTCCCAGAGCCTTCACTACTAGTTATAGCAACGCATATAACTATACACTCACCCAAGAATCAAAGTCCCAATTAAATCCACTGTTCCTCGCAGAGTTAAACAGCAGGGTTAACGACGCAACCAACTGCTACCACAGACCTCTTTAGCTGCTCCACTTGCTTAGCATAGTGGTGAAAGAATACCCTGGAAGACTTCCAGCCAGTGTATGAACGAAGGTGTTCAAAATCCATAAAGTTAAAGAAGTTTAAGGATGAAGCAACTTTCCTCGGATCATGACCTGCGGGTGAACTGTCAGGATCCGCTCTGCGAATAAAATATGTAATTTTCGCCCTAAGTTGATTTAAAGATAAATTCGAGCCCGATGTTTCTCCTCTGAATAGTTGGCCCCCATGGAAGTCTGAAGTTCTACGAAGATAGACCTTTAGGCATTCTACGGGACATAGAGATGCATCTTCTTTCAGAGGGCAGATTCTCCAGGGACCCCACCTGTTGGTGGGCAACTCGTTCTTAGCGAGAAACGTAGGGTCCGGAAACAGGTTCAGTTCTCCCCCATCCAGGAACTGAACCCGGCCCTCCTCTCTCGAGAGGGCTACAATCTCACTAACTCTGGCCCCAGAAGCTAGGGCAAAAAGGAAGATCACTTTTTGAGTCAGGTCCTTCAGTGCACACTCCTCATTATCCAGTAATGAGGCAAAATGAAGGACTTTGTCTAAAGACCATGAAATAGGCTTTGGAGGAGCTGAAGGTCTAAGCCTAGCACAGGCCTTCGGGATCTTGTTAAAAATCTCGTTAGCGAGGTCTACCTGGAAGGCATATAGAATGGGTCTTGTCAGAGCTGACTTACATGTAGAAATCGTGTAAGCCGCCAGCCCCTGTCCGTGGAGGTGGATGAAGAAGGATAGGCAGAACTCCGTAGAGATCTCGTGCGGATTCTTGTCCTTGACAAAGGCTACCCATTTCTTCCATGCTGATTCGTACTGCCTTCTAGTAGACTTGCACTTATATTCTTCCAGGAAGTCGATGCTATCTTTCGAGATTCCGAACCGTTTCTTCACCGCTAGGGAGAGAAAATCATGAGCTGCAGGGTCCGGGTTTTCTGTAATGAAGCGTAGACAGTCGACTTCTGGACTTGCTGGGACAGAACTGGGTCCGGGAGTGGTAGAAACTCTAGTCGTAGTTCCAGAGCTAGAGGGAACCATACACTGTTCGGCCACTTGTGGGCCACTATTGCTGCTACTCCCTTGAAGGATCTCAGTTTGTTGAGGACCCTCAACATCAGATTGTGAGGGGGAAACAGGTAGATCCTGGACCATCTGTTCCAATCGAGGGACATCGCATCTACTGCTTCCTCCAAGGGGTCCTCGTACGGGGACACATATCTCGGCAGCTTCTTGTTGTCCTTCGTCGCGAAGAGGTCTATCTACAGTTCTGGAACTTGACTCGAGATGAAGGAGAATGATCCTGCGTCTAGGGACCATTCCGACTCTATCGGTGTAACCCTGGATAGAGCGTCCGCGGTCACATTCCGGACTCCTTGAAGGTGAACTGCTGACAGGTGCCACTTCTTCTTCTGCGCCAGTCGGAATATGGCTAACATTACCTGGTTGAGAGGTGGAGATCTCGATCCCCGCCGATTCAGACATTTCACTACCACCTCGCTGTCCAGTACCAACCTTACATGGATCGAGTGACGTGGGGATACTTTCTTCAGGGTAAGAAGCACTGCCATAGCTTCTAGAAAGTTTATGTGAAAATTCCCAAATAGCTTGGACCAGGTCCCTTGCACTTTTTTCCGATGGGAGTGACCTCCCCACCCTACCTTTGAGGCGTCTGTGTGGATTGTCACTGACGGGGGGGGTGGCTGAAGAGGTACTGACCTCTTTAGACGACTGGCTTGAGACCACGGTCTGAGAAGAGAACGTAGCCGAAGTGGGACCGGTCTCTTCAAGTCCCTTCGCTCTTTTGATGCAAAGGTTCTCCAAACTCCCGCTGCATCTTTTAGCTGTGCTCTTAGCACTGGGTCTGTTACTGATGCGAACTGAAGAGAGCCCAAAACCCTCTCTTGTTCGCGTCTTGATATCCTCTCGGAACCTAGAAGTCTCTTGACAGACCCCGCTATTTCCTTCCTTTTCGACATTGGAATGGAAAAACGGTGTGACACTAGATCCCAGTGAATTCCCAACCACTGGAACCTCTGAGCTGGAGAAAGACGAGACTTCTTTCTGTTGATCATGAAACCTAGATATTCCAGGAACTGAATCACCTGTAGGGAAGCCTGCAAGCATTCCGCTCTGGATGCTGCCCACACCAACCAATCGTCCAGGTAGGCTACTACCTGGAACCCTTTTAGGCGTAACTGTTTGAGCGCTGCGCTCGCAAGCTTCGTAAAGATCCTTGGAGCTATGTTTAGCCCGAAAGGCATCGCTCTGAAAGCATAAAGTTTTTGTTGTAGCTTGAATCCTAGGTAGGGGGAGAGACGGCGACTTATTGGAACGTGCCAATAGGCATCTGACAAATCGATGGAGACGGTATATGCTCTCTTGGGCAGTAAGGTCCTTATGTGTTGTAATGTTAACATCTTGAACTTGTGGTTCATTATGAACTTGTTGAGTGGTGACAAGTCCAGAATGACTCTGAGTTTCCCCGAGTCTTTCTTGGGAACACAAAACAGCCTCCCTTGGAACTTGATGGACTTTACCCTCCGGATCACCTTTTTCTCCAACAGTTCTTGAATGTACTCCTCCAAAACGGGGGTGGAGTGTTGGAAAAATTGAGGGCACAGGGGCGGAGTACTGTACCAACTCCAACCCAGTCCATTTTTGAGCAGGCTGTGGGCCCAGGGATCGAAGGTCCAGCGATCCCGGAAATACTGTAGTCTCCCTCCTACCGGCGACACTTCACTTTGACTGCCCTGCAGTCTTGCCTCCCTGGCCGCGACCACCTCTGAATCCTCTTCCCCTAGAGGGGCGTCTCGCCGAACCTCTGGCTGCACCTCTGGGCTTTGCTCGAAACGTGGTCGATTGCCCTTCGAACACTGGATTGAATGCCGGGGATGCTGATGACACGGCTTGGGTACCCATTGGAAGGTGGTCGGGGTCTGGGCTACCAGTTGTGGTACCGGAGGCAAAGCTGGCTGCTGCTGCTGCTGTCGTTGTGGTCTGAAAGGCTTGGCTGGACGGGAAGAAAACCTCGATTTCTTCGCCTTTCCTTTCGGCTGAGGGCCCTCATCAGGGAAGACTTCCTCTTAAGGGACAGGCCCCACTTAAGGAGAAGATTACGGTTCTCAGTGGCTGCCTTGTCCACCACCTCCTTGACCACCTCATTGGGAAAGAGATCTTTACCCCAGATGCTAGATGAGATGAGTCTCTTGGGTTCATGCCTCACTGTGGCCGAGGCGAACACAAACTCCCTGCAGGCCCTCCTCGCTTTGACAAAGCAATAGAGGTCCTTAGTCACCGTGGCCAGATGGATCTTGGCCATTACCATGAACATCTCAGGCATCTTGGGGTCGCTAGCCATTGTCTCCATGTTTGTCTGGAGAGACATCGAGGCTGCCAGACGCTCCTTTGTATCCAATTCCCTCCGTAGGAGGAATTCCGACAACTTGGGAAGGTTTTCGCAGAACTGTTGACCTGCAATATCGGCGTCCAACTTCCCAACCGAGAAGGTGAGGTGTACCTCCTTCCAGTCCTTGTTATCCAACGGCAAGGCCAACGACAGTGGCTTGCATTCCTCCAGAGATGGACATGGTTTGCCAGCTTCAACCGCCTTCAAAACGGCCGCGAACCCTTTCTGCATAAAGGGGAAGGACCTAGCCGGGGAGGATACGAAGGAGGGGTGCTTCTTACTCAAAGCAGCAACTTTAGAGTTTGAGAACCCCCTCTCCTTCAATGCAGATGTTAAGGCAGCTTGAGCCTTGGAGTGATCCAGGATGATCACCTCCTTCGGTTCCGTCTCCTCCTTCGAGGCCGGCTCCTTCTTCAGACGGACATAACAGTCCAGGTAGGCCCCTCTGCTGGGCCAGAATTCCACCTCCTCAAGGGGAACTGAGCCCAGTTTCTCCGACATGACGATCTTCCCGACCGTCATCGGCAGGTGCTCGGCATATCTCCACGGGTTGGCATCCGAGCACAGAGGAAGGTCCTTCACGTTGAGCTTCTTTGGAGGTCCACGTGATGCTGTGATCTTCTGCATCTGGAGCTCCATTGCAGAGGCCTTCTGATTATTCTCCCTCTGCATCTGTTGTATCATACCAACGATGGAAGAGAGAGCCTGTCCCAGCTCTGCTGGAAGAGCGGACGAAGTAGAGGGGATAGGTTCAGGGGCCTGAACCGGAACGTCTGAAGGTACGGGAACCTCTTCCTCCACGGCAATCGGATCTTGATCCTCCTCCTCACCCTCTGCGAGGAGGTCCTGTTCCGCATGGTCGGACAAGTCAGACATCTTGTCATCCAGCTGGATGTCCTGCATGGCATCCGCAACATCCTCCTCCACTGGGATCTGGACGAGAGGGATCTCCGGCCGAGGCTGGGGAACAACAGCGTCAGTAGAAGCCTTGGGAAAAAGGTATGCCCTCATCTTCTCATTAGGAAGATAAGGCCCAGTGGTGTTCTTCTGGAAACCCCTTACCCATAAACGGAGCTTCTCCCTCGCTGCATCCCTTGACTCCGCCGACCTAGGGGATTCAAAAGCCTCTGATAGCAGGTTAGTACACACTGCACATACCTGCGGATCCCAGTAGCGATGATCATCATTGGAGGCTGCGCAAGCCGCGTGCCTCCTACACGAGACATGTCCGCAAAAGTTCTTGCTGCGGACATTGCAGAAAACACTATCACATTTCGGATGCTCCTCCTGTAAAAGAAGAAAATTTCCATGAATATCAAGTGAATTTCAATTCACATGTATATATGAGCATTCACAAAGAATAAGGGAAAGACACCTACTTGTGAAACCCACACAATCACCTGTAGAAGCCCACCAGCCATAAAATCACGTAGTTAGTCTTTACTAGAATAACCAGAGATCATATTTCCCGAGGGAAATTAGGTGTAGCTCACACCTAAGGTAAGATTTTACCATTCTGGCTAGAGATGAAAAGAATTCTCTTTTTATCCTTATAAGGCGACACCAAGTGATTGCACAAGGCAACACAAGTAAGTTAGAAAAAACAGTGTTGTAACCTACTATATCAAGGTCTCCCTTGGTAGAATACACCACCCAAGAAAGAACTGATACAGTACATGAGGGTGGTGTGCCGGCCGGCTCTTGCCGGTCAGTACCCCTCCCCCCTTTTTTCCAAAGGTAGGTCTCAAGTATACAACTTCAGATCACCCCTATTGGGGAGAACTCCAGTTCCCATGCCTGAACCGGCCGGCAGTGGTTGCCGGTCCGTAGCCACCCGGGTAGCACCGTGTTGCCGGCCATCACTCTTAGTGGCCGGCTAACCGAGCAATGTAGCAGGCCGGCCGGCAGCGGTAAGCAAACCCTGCCGGCTGGCATCCACACCAGGTAGCGCTCGGCTGCCGGCCGCCACTCATAGCGGCCGGCAGATGAGCAAAGAGACCGGCCGGCAAAGGCATATAACCACCGCCGACCGACAGCAAGAGAACTAGAGAACACCCCCTACCGACGGCCGGCCCCCAGGCCAGCAGACGGCAAGGACAACACATAAGAAGACAACAGAATGAGTGCCGGGCTAAGAGGCTATGAACCTCTGCGCCCGGCACCCGAAAGAGTGCCGAGAGGAAGGGGAGACACTAAGTCAGGCTTCCTAACCACTGCTTACTGAATCTACAGACGGCAGCGGTTGAGGGACCAAGAAAGGACCGGGCAGCACTCAAAAGATAGGGTCTCTGCCGGTCGGCACACTCTGCCGGCCGACAGGGGACCACGTCAGTTCCCCATCCTAACCTAGGCTAGGTACGGATGTGAGACGACTGACACAAAGGAAACGGAAAAATAGAAGGGAAGGACAGAGGATCCTGTCCAACCTTGCCTTGGTTAAGGATCATTCCCAACTAAGAAAGCTCATCTCAGCCAGAGAAATCCAGGGAGGGAGGCCGGCACTACTGGCTGCCTCCCTAAAACCAAGGCAAGGAAGGAATTGCTATTCCGGAAAGGGAACATATCCCGAACCCGGAACGGCCAAGAGGACAAGTCTGAGGGGTCACCGAGCGAAGGGATCAACTACAGGAACCCTACAAGGTGATCCAAGGAGGATAAACCTCCTATGCCCGTGTCAGGCAGCAAGGGAGACTCTGCACCACGCTAGACCAACACGGACTCAGACTAATACACTGCTGTACTGTCCCCCTCTGAACCAATTCAGTTGGAGCAGGAAGGTACAGTACTACTCCAGCATAGTTATATTTGAAAATTAATTCAAACAAACCACTAGAGTTAAGCCTAAGGCTTAAACAGAGGGAAAGGGTTTGCCCCTTCCCCGAAGAGAAGGGAGCAAACAGGGAAACAGATAATATTATAATGACCTAAGACAACCTAGTCTAGGCACTAAGAGAATCGATTACCTAAATCACCGAAACTCACTCCAATACTATCTTGGAAAATACTCGAAAAAGGGCTTATATGTATAACGTTGCCTAACGCTTTAAGCAATAAAAATCACACTTGGAAGACTAATTATCATGCAGGAAGTACAAGGGCCAACAACTAGGCTACGAAGACTAGTGTTGGTCAGCCTAGGCAAATCTTTCGCCAGGCGCACTACTATCGCATCATAACAGAATTCCTAATTAAGCTAAGCAGCTAATCATTAAAGCGCAGGGGGCTGGGAACGTCGCTCTTGCTAACAAATAAATCCTATTCTAGCGAGCGACAGCGTCCATGACGCCTCCAGCAGGCAACAGCTCTTGTATCAAAGATAACTCTTTTAATTACTTTAATTTTAAACAAGAGCCTACATTTATACATAAAAGAAATAGTACTCAACTTATCCGAAGCAGAAGAAGTTGGAGAAAGCATAATACGAGAGTAAATCCAAGATTTTGGTAGAAACACAGGGAAAAACACCGAGTTGTATAGCTACGCAAAAAGGAATACAGATGGCGCCGCGAGCGGCGCAGGGCACGCTTACGAAACGGGGAGGAGAGATGCCTTACGAACGGCTCCCCCCTTTCTTATCGTTTTCGTTTTCTTGCCATTTGACCCCTACGAAGTGTTAACTCTATTCGGGGTATAGATTGCTATGTGGCGTGTCAAGAATACATCCGCTGATATTTACGATATCCCTAAGGTCTTTTTAGGGATACTCGCTCCAGGAGTTAGAATTCTGGGTACCTTAAGGTAAATTCTCTGGGAATATCGCCGTAGTTGTAATATACCCTAGGAAGCTGCCTTTAAGGAACTTCCATCAGGACGACATGGCTTGAGCCCAAAAAATCAATGAATAACTAAAGGAAGTATACTAATAGGACAAATATTCAATTAAAAAATAATATATTTCCCTACAATATAAAAATTAAAATACTTATGCTTATTAAGTTTGTATTTTCTTTACATTTCTTGCAAGAAAAAGAAAAGAATTTACATAATTGCAAGTCATAATACGTAGTTTACGTCACATGATTTGTGACGTCATAGCGCAGGCGTAATGATTTCCTTCAAGGCATTCTGCTAAGAGTTTACGTCACATGATTTGTGACATCATAGTGTTGGCGGAATGATATCCTTCCCCCATCATGTCTTTAAGAGTTGTTTGTTAGTTTTAAAGTAGGAGGCAAAATTCCTTGATCCTATCCCTTTAAAGCTTACGAACATAGATCATATTCCAAAAGAAAAATACTGTACACACATGCCCTCTGCATTTTTACATACTGTGTAGGGATCAATAGCGGCCTTTGGAAGAAGGTCTTCCAGCCCTACACACAAAAACTAACAACAGAGGAGCCATCTTGAAAATCAAGTTAAATCAAACTGTCCAAGTTGGACCAACAAAAAAACCTATCTTATTCGTGTGAAAAAGAAAGGAAAATCCAATATCAGCGAAAGCCATCAAAAACAAAACAATGGGTACTTGACCAATTTGTAGTTAAAGCAAAACCCAACCAAAGTAGAGCGAATTTCCGACGTCTTGCTAGAACGACGGCAGGGAATTTCTGAAGACTGATGGGAACAGTTCCAGGTACCTGGTTAGAGGGCGCACAGGTATGATCACCTGGCCACCTGTTCGTCGATTGCAGCGAATTATGAATTTCTGCATTGCACGCGACGAATTGGCGGGATTAAGTTATATATATGTAACTACCAGGGAAGTTACATATTTAAAACTATAGTTTTTATGTGAGAGATTGAACAAGGTGATATCAAATGAGGTTGGTAAGATTTTACCTCAAATTTTTTCCAAGTTGGGAGAGACATTTCCTCTACAGCAATGTTTACTTTTAATGAGCCTTTTAACTCACTTTCTTACACAAATACAACCAGTTCCAATTACAGTTTATTGGCTGAGAGCTGTGACATCATCATGACGTAATGGTTTCATAACCAATTACAAAAGACTTCAGTTGAAAATAACAAATTTGTAAGTAATTTGTGTTTTTCCTAGTATACAAACCTGGAGCTATTCATAGGGTATACTTTCGGCGCAGCTGAAAGACGAGCTATAATAATTTTAGTGAGGGATAACTACCCCATCCACTAGTTAGCGGGTGGGGGGTGGGGTAGACTGGCTACCCCGCTCACTCACACCTCTCGGCTGAGTAACCACTTTGCTTTATGGCAGGACTTCTCGGGGGACAGGGTGGCGGGCCAATTTGTATAAATAGCTCCAGGTTTGTATACTAGGAAAAATACAAATTACTTACAAATTTGTTATTTGTTCTGACGTAGATACAAACCCTCCACTATTTATAGGGTGACTTACTCTTCGGAGGGAGGAAGTCCTCACCAACTGGCCTTGGTCATGACCCGGGGTCCTCTCTATTTCGATCTGTGATCGATAGTAGAAGGGACCCTACCCTCGCTAAAATCAAGTGCCAATATCAGGTAATGCACTGATAGCGGCCTGCAGAAGCTTGTGTGTGACTGGAACTAACAGTGTGGCTTGTCTTTAACATAAGAACTCGAGTACAAAACCTATTGTTCTTAAAGACTTGCCCAATACCCTCCCTCTAAAAGGTATTGGGGACGTAACAAAGTATTCTTCTATACTTAGGAGGCACAAGGGAAATGGGTCTTCCCTGCAGCGAGGTAAGGTCAGCTATGCTGAGGCTTGCCCAGCTGTTTTCCCCAGAGGGGAGAAGGTGAAAGGAAGAAAGGAGCCAGGCATTATTACTCATTCACCCCAGACTAATCCAGGTAGACTCAGCCCTCATCCCTCTGCTACTTGTCCATCAAGGAGCCTGAAGTGTCTAGACCTTTTGTTGTGCGACCACCAAAGGACCAAGGGAAAAGGTCTCCACGTTCTTGTGGGTTACGTCTTTGCAGGTAGTTGGCCGTGAAGGTCGATTGACGCTTCCACATGCCAACTTAAAGTATCTGCACCACAGAGTAGTTTGTTGAACGCCAGGGACGTAGCAATTCCACTGATGTTACGAGCTCTGGGTTTTAGGATGGAGGAGAGTCTAGATTGAGAGTAACCTCAATTGCCTTCCGATCTCAGAGAGGAAGGAAATCCTTGAGGTCCTCCTCTTGACCTTCCCTGTGCTGGTCAACAGTGCCAACACACGGGGCCGAGCTGGTATCGTTCTTTTAAGGTAACCCCACAGACTTCTCACTGGGTAAAACCCAAGTTGATGGGTTTTCAGTTACCGAACAAAGACACTTTATTCGAAATGGGCTGCACCTAGGGTACAGCACACTCGGATTTAAGTCTTGGCAATCCACTCAGGGACACTGCTGAGGATTACTTCTCACCGTCTTCTAGGGTAGGAGACATCAGAAGATGAATTATACAACACACTAACTCTTAGTCAAAAGCTCAAGTTAGTAGAAAGGCTGTCTTCTGTGTAAGGAAGCGATCTGCTGCTGGGCATAAGGTTTGTAGAGAGGGGCCTTCAGAGACTGAAGGACCCGAACCGCGTTCCCAGGAGGAGGTTGAGATTCGACGGGGGACAAGTTATTTCACACTTGTATAAGTAAAGGCATCGATGGGAGAGAATCCCCTTCCACGACATCAGTCACAAAGGACCGAACACTTCGCCTGGAAGACCGACGCTGAAAAGTGTCCGAGGTGCCTAGACATCTTTTCCGTAACTGAAAGGGGTAGTGTAGAATCGTCCCAGGTGAGAAGTGGAAGCAAAGCTATGGCTTAGGAAAGTGTTAGCATGTAGCTGCTTGAAAGATCATGCCGTGGAGGAAAATCCCTCGGAACTCCGTCGGGAGCTGTAGAAGGTCCGGGAACCATTCTGCAGGTTGCCATAGCGAAGCCATTGGAGCTCCGTCAGGGGCTGCAGAAGGTCTGTAAACCATTTTGCGGGATGCCATAGCAAACCTATAGGAGTCATTGATAGGATCTTGCTTATCCTGACTTGGCTGAGGACTTTTTTACCAGACCGAATGGGGAAAAAAAAACAAGGCACACCCCTAGGCCGCCCCACCGATCTTGGAATACATCTTGTTTGAGGGCCTGGTGTTCCGGGACTGGGGAACGGTCGAGTAGGAGCCTGGAGATGAGAGCTGCTGTGAGCATAACCACAGTCGGGGACCTCACGAAGTTAAGACTTTGCTGGATACAAGATGATTCCAAGACACTAGGAGCCCAAAACCTGGGTGGTTTTGCAAGCACATTCCTGTACCAGGAATGACGTGAGCAGATGGGGCAACTAGTTGTCCTCTGTCCATCTGAGGCTTCGTACTGCTAGATGGTTCTCTAAGAGGTGAATGCTGGTACCTTTCTGAATCGGGCCTACGGATGAGGCTAAAATGATGCGGCATGTGGCCCCCCCCCCCTCTTTTGATGCATTAAAGAGAGCATCAGATCCAGAGGGAAGATGAGAAGACAGGCCTCTTTGCAGAAGCTCTCGTCTGCCACCCATCATCCGCAGATTGTCCAGCGGTGAGTGGGGGAGTGCATGGCAATAAACACATCTCGAGATGATGTCGAGACGTGTAACTAATTGCACGTTCTTGCAACGAAAGGGGAACAGCCTGTTCTCCCTCCAACTACCACTAAACCAGTGTGGTTGGCCGAATAAGACCGATACCAACCGGAAAACCAGTTAATCAGTACAGCTTATGTTATAATAATGCATCTCCATAGAGATTGCTTTCCGGACAAGACACTACGGTAATCACTGAACGCATCCAACCAAACCCAGGAGGGGATTGAGACGTATCTTCAATCTATTGTTTGGGGGGTAAAGAGCATAAGTCTACTACGGAATAGTAACAACGAACTGTGGGCATGACAAGCATACATGCGTAGTTCGACATAAAAGTCGTGTCCGGAACTCAGTTGGAGAACGTTGAAAACATTCGTAACGGAGGTTTCTCCTTCTCAGAACAAAAAACCTTCGTACTTCTCAGTCTCCGATCGGTAACCTAGCATTTATATTAAATGTTCCCTACTAGGGAACAGATAGGCTTATGAGAAGTTTCCAGCCAAAGCCTTTGTAGGAGACTAAGACTTCAGATCAGGGGAGAGGAAAAAGTGCCTATAACGAGGCAGAACGTAAATGCCGTATGTCTGGTTACAGGAAAGTAGCCAAGTAATGTTATACCCAGGGTACAATGACGGGGGAGGCTGCCTCCATCAAACGGTAGAACAGAGTTTAAGACAATAACCTCTCAGGGACGGCCTACGGCTTTCATGAAGTTTTAACAACACCCATTGAAGTTCCGTAAAAACTTCTCAGCAACGAGTCTCCCGAAAAGGGTGAAGTCTCGTATGTGGGAGTTTGCTTCAAGAATGCCAGACATAATTGCCATCAACCGCTTGCCCAAAGGGGTTGCCATCGAACGCTTTCTCGCTAGAGAAAAACCTACCGTCTAAATCAGGCAAGGCTTGCCAGGGGAAATAAACTGGAATGTAAAGAATTTTTCATTCCTTGCTTATTTCCGTCTGCTAGCCAAACCACTCGAAGTGGGGAGGTGGAGGAAAGACGACGGTGGTTCGTTCAAAAACGAAAGGATCGGTGCTGGCGAAATCAGACTAGTTGATATAGTAATAAGCTGGGAGTGTGTTGTGACGTAACAAGTCACACCTTTGTCAGACCCATCCCATAGGGGAGGGGGGGGAAAGGTCAACCATAGTTTTCAGAAAAACTCTGGATCGCGGAAACCGAGAGATTCGGCTGCGAACCTAGTGGTTCAAAATCTATTTGTGAATTCCTTTCTTACGACCTTAAGGGATGTTGTACCGAGAACCCGCAGGAACTCTGTCGCTGATTCCTGATGGAATTTTCAGGAATCGTGTTACATGACCAGGACCCAAAGGAACTGTGTCATAGTTACCTGTAGAGAATCGTAAACCCTTAGGCAGCAGGCATCCCTCTGTCATCGGAGTAAAACTCTTGATGACGATGGGCGCGCGCGAACAATTCACAGTACGAGAGTTCGAAAACTCTGTCATGAGAATAAAACTCTTGTGCACTAGTGAACACTTCGTGCAACGAGAGTTCGAAAAACTCTGTCTTAAGAGTTGTTCATGCGCACGCGCCAACTTGGTCCTGCGCGTCACATCGGTCATGAGCGCCAATTTGGATGAGCGCGCCAATTTGGTCGTGCGCGCCAATCCGGTGGTGCGCGCCAATCCGGTGGTGCGCGCCAATCCGGTGGTGGGCGCCAATCCGGTGGTGCACGCCAATCCAGTCGTGCACGCTAACCGGTGGTGCGCGCCAATCCGGTGGTGCACACCAATCCAGTCGTGCACGCTAACCGGTCGTGCACGCTAATCCGGTCGTGCACGCTAATCCGGTCGTGCACGCCAAACTGGTCGAGCACGCCAAACTGGTCGAGCACGCCAAACCGGTCGTGCACGCCAAACCGGTCGTGCACGCCAAACCGGTCGTGCACGCCAAACCGGTCGTCCGTGCGCACAAAAGGTTGGTCGCAGGGTAGGGCGGCAATGACAACTCCCTTAAGGCGGAGGCAGTCGGATACGTTGTCAACAGCAATTAAAGTTACACGTATCTAACAACGTATATTTCCATTTATACATATATACACTTATATATATAAGATAAATGAAAACACACAAGAAAAACAAAAAAAAATAAAACAGAAAAACAATCAAGGCAAGTCTTTGCAGGAGGGAAGGGCAGCATGACCATCCTCAACCAAGCCATAAAGTAAAGTGGTTACCCAGCCAAGAGGTGTGAGCGAGCGGGGTAGCCAGTCTACCCCACTCCCCACCTGCTAACTAGCAGATGGGGTAGTTATCCCTCACTAAAATTATCACGGCTCGTCTTTCAGCTGTGCCGAAAGTATACCCTATAAATAGCGAAGGGTTTGTATCTACGTCGGAACAAACAAAGTTTCACAAGGATTTTAGCAGAGTAATACAGTTACCGCTAACATCCGCTGGTATCCGTGTTTGATTGAATATTCTGAATAATGAAAAAAACCGGCATACAGTTCATTTGTAGTTGTGATACATGTCATATGTCAGTCATGGAGTCCAACAAATTTAGGGTATTTTCCCCATATATACAGTAAATTTCCACAATTGTTGCATATTACCCCTAAATTTAGAATAATTTCCCGATTTATGGTTACGGTTGCTCTTTTGGCTATTTTGATGGTACTGTATAGCCAAGTTTCACTGTACTCGTGGTGTAGTGAATAATCTTTAAAAAGCTACTGGTGTTATCCTTCAAAGATCGTGTCCCAGTGCAATTCTGACTTAGTTTTCAGCGAAGACCAGCATATCTTCTACTGCAACACTTCTGTAAAGATTGCCAAGAGAAATAGAGACGTAGGTGTCAATCATAAGGTAAGGAATTATTTGTGATTAACTTTATCATAATGTAAGGAATTATTTTTTATTTACATTTAGTTTGTGACCTGGGAAGGAGGTCTGGAGGGCTTGCCTAGCTAGGGGTTGAGACCTGGAAAGGGGGGTCAAGGGCACTTGCCACCTGGGTATAGGTTGTGACCTGGGGACTATTAGGGGTAAAGTTTTACTGTATTACAGATTCTCATTTCGAACAGAAAATATGACAAATTCGTAGATAATTTGTATTTTTCCTAACTGTACAAACCTTAGCTATTTAAAGTGGGTGATTAATTTCACGTAGCTGAAAGGACGAGCCATAAAATTTTAACGAGGGATTATTACCCCACCGCTAGTTAGCGGGGGGTAGGGAGGGTAGCTAGCTACCCTCCCCACTCACACACCTGTGTTGTAGCTCTACTTTTGCTTAGAGGTAGGACTTCATGGGGGACAGGGCTGGCGGGTAAGTTTGATTAAATAGCTAAGGTTTGTATAGTTAGGAAAAATACAAATTATCTACGAATTTGTCATTTGTCCCGTAACTGGAATACAAACCACGCTATTTAAAGTGGGTGACTTAACCCTTAGGAAGGGTGGAACAAGTCCCAGCCATACTGGCTTTTGGCTTTGCCCAGGGACTCATTATCTGAGTGTGTCAGCACTCAACAATAAAGAGTCCCTGCACCTCGCTCGCACCTTGCTATGCAAGGGCTGCGGCCTATATAAGCTGTGTGAAGGAATATGTGTGACTTGTCCTAGGAAGTTGACCTGAAGTTCTTTAGATGGAAACTTAAGGCTAGGACTCTCCCAATACCACCTCGTCAGGGTATGGGGACGCGACAGTATTAACTTAACATTAGGAACAAAAGGGAACATGGTTTACCTGCAGTGGTTTAAGGTCAGCTGTGCAGAGAACCCAGGATGCTGCTTTCCCCAAGAGAGGGAAGGATGAAGAAAAGAATAAGGGCCAGGCATACCTTTTCATTCATGCAGACTAAAACTGGGTAACAATGCCCTCAACCCTCTGCTACTTGTCCATTAAGGAGCCTGAAGTTTGAACCAGCTGTTGTGCAGCCACCACAGGGCCGATAGAGAACGTATCAAGCCTCCTGTGGGTCACGTCTTGCAAGTAGTGGGCTGTGAAGGTCGTTTGACGCTTCCACACCCCTGCTTGCAGAACCTGCGTCACTGAGAAGTTTTTCTTGAAGGCCAGGGAGGTAGCTACTCCCCTGACATCATGAGCTCTAGGGCGACGTGATGAAGGAGGGTCAGGATTCAGGGAGAGATGGATGGCCTGGCGAATCCATGCTGAGATGGTGTTCTTGGTAACCCTCCTCTTCGTTCTCCCAGTGCTGACAAACAAAGCCCGCACTTGGGCATGAACTGCAGCTGTTCTCTTCAGGTATAGCCTCAGACTCCATACTGGGCACAGTAGGAGATGGTCTGGGTCATCAGTTACAGAGCGAAGCGAGGGTCCGGCACTCCCGGATTCTGAGTCTTAGCAATAAACTCAGGGACAAAGCTGAACATTACCTCCCCCGTTCCCCTTGAATGGGCGATGTCATATGAGAGACCATGAATTTTGCTAACTCGCTTGGCTGCCGCCAAAGCTAGTAGGAACACCGTCTTTCCAAGTCAGGTGGCAATTTGAAGCCTGGCGTAATGGTTCGTAGGGAGGTCTCTTAAGAGACCTGAGGACTTGAACCACGTTCCATGGAGGAGGTCTCACTTCCGACTGAGGGCAGGTAAGTTCATAGCTACGTATGAGTAAGGAAAGTTCTAGCGAAGAAGAAATGTCCATTCCTTTGAGCCTGAAGGATAGACTTAAGGCTGAGCAATAGCCTTTCACTGCCGAGACTGAAAGGCGCATTTCTTCTCGCAAATACACGAAGAACTCCGCTATTGCTGGAATAGTGGCATCGAGTGGATATATACCCCTTCCACGACACCAACCACAGAAAACTCTCTACTTCGCCGGGTAGACACCTGCGAACGACTTTTGCAGGTGTCCAGACATCATTTCTTTGTGAAAGATGTTGGCGTGTGGTTGTTTGAGTAGCTTGTGTCGCGGAGGGAGTTCTCTCGGAGGCTCAGTAAGGAGTTGCAGAAGGTCCGGGAACCATTCCGCGTGATGCCACTGCGGAGCTATGAGAGTCATCGAGAGGTTGACCGATAGTCTGATCTTGTTGAGTACCCTCCTCATCAGATAGAACGGGGGAAAGGCGTATACGTCGATGTTGTCTCACCGTTGTTGGAAAGCATCTTGCCAGAGCCTTGGGGTCCGGGACTGGGGAACAGTACAGCAGCAGTTTAAAATTCAACGCTGTCGCGAAGATCCACAATCGGGGAACCCCACAAAGTCAAGACTTTGTTGGCTGCTTGACGATCCAAAGACCACTCGGTACTCACTATCTGAGACGCTCTGCTCAGACTGTCGGTGAGCACATTCCTTTTGCCCGGAATGGAGAGAGCCAAAAGTGGAATCGAGTGGACTTCGGTCCATCTCAGTATCTCTACTGCAAGATGGGATAGCTGTTCTGAAAAGGTACCTCCCTGCTTGTTGATGTAAGCCACTACTGTGGTGTTGTCGCTCATCACCACCACAGAGTGACCCGACAGGTGCTGTTGGAACTATTGAAGGGACAGGAAAACGGCCTTCATTTCTAGCAGATTTATATGGAGGCACTTTTCTGATTCTGACCACAGGCCTGAGGTCCTGTGGTTCAGAACGTGGGCCCCCCACCCTTTCTTTGAGGCATCCAAAAACAGCATCAAATCCGGGGGGAGGACGAGAAGATCTACTCCCTTTCGTAGGTTCTCGTCTGCCACCAACCACTGAAGGTCCGTCTGTTCCGCGAGACCCATAGGGATCAAGACGTCTGGGGAATCGTGTCCTTGACTCCACCGGGACTTGAGTCGCCATTGCAGAGATCTCATTCTGAGGCGACCGTAGGGAACTAGACGGACCAAGGATAAGAGATGGCCGAGGAGACGTAACCACGATTGGGCTGGGAGTTCGTCTCGTCTGAGGAAAGGACTTGCGACCTTCCTCAGCCTTGCTATCCTGTCGTCTGATGGGAAGGCTCTGTGGAGATTGGTGTCTAATATCATGCCTAGATATATCAGTCTTTGGGAAGGAAGCAGAGAAGACTTCTCGAGATTTACCATAATCCCTAGATCTTGGCAAATTCCCAGAAGTTTGTCTCGGTGTCGAAGAAGGGTTGACTCAGAGTCTGCTAAGATCAGCCAGTCGTCCAGATAACGGAGGAGACGGATGCCGATCTTGTGTGTCCACGAAGATATCAGGGTGAACACTCATGTGAAAACCTGAGGTGCTGTGGAGAGACCGAAGCACAGCACCTTGAACTGGTAGATCTTGTTGTCTAGGCTGAATCTTAAGTACTTCCTTGAAGATGGATGGATTGGGATCTGGAAGTACGCGTCCTTCAGATCCAGTGTGCACATGAAGTCTCGCTGTCTCACTGCGAGTCTGACCGTGTCTGCCGTCTCCATGCTGAATGGGGTCTGCTTGACAAACCTGTTCAGAGCTGAGAGGTCGATGACTGGTCTCCAGCCTCCAGACGCCTTCTTTACAAGAAAGAGTCGACTGTAGAAGCCCGGGGACCCGTCGACAACCTCTTGGAGAGCGTCCTTCTTCAACATGGCCTCGACTTCTGCCCAAAGGGCTTGCCCTTTTGCCGATCCCATGGCAAGAGAGCTCAACGACACTGGATTCGCTGTCAGGGGAGGAAGAGATGTTATGAACGGGACGCGATATCCTTGGGTGATCACGGAGATCGTCCAGGAATCGGCCACGAGTTGTTGCCACCTGTTCGCGCAACTTTGGAGGCATCCCCCCACTGGTGGACATGCGGGGGGACTGCTAATCCTAGCCACTCCCCCGAGGATTCTTGCCTCTCCTGTCCTTGACGGGAAAGGGCTGTTTGGACACCGCTGCCTTTGCTGCTATTGCCAGTTTTGTCGTCTTTGCAGGGCGAGGTTGTTGGGGGTGCTGGAGGCTTATAGGGCTTTGATGTTAAAGCCCTCTGGAGGTGGGAGTCCTGGTTGGACTTCCTCCACCTCTCAGTCGCCTGCTCTACATCTTTCGGCTCAAACAGGCTACTCCCTAAAAGGGAGGAATGTCTGAGCTTACTGACCTCGGTGTTGGGGACCTTCGAGTTGAATCTTTCAGACACCGTATCACGGCGTTTCAGGATAGTGTTAGCCCACAAGTTCGAGACTTAGTGGGCCAGAAACTCGATGGTACGAGTGCCTGAAAGAAGGAAGGTCTCCAAGGCATTCCTGGTACTCTCATTAGACAGGTCTTCTGATCATATCAGGATGCCAAGAGATCCCAGCCAGATATCCAGCCACGAAGTGGCCTGCATGGCACACTTCTCTACCTTCTCCTGGCAGAGAGTCTCCGAGGCCGAGAACGACACTGGCCGGTCGGAGAGTCTCTCGAGAGGGATTCCCCTGGAGAGCTCTTCCACCGAGTGGTGGAGGGGAAGAGCTAAACAGGACTCGTCGATGATTTCAAAGTACTCCTTTGATGGACACGAGGAGGTGGGAGGAGTTTGTTTCCGGCACTGGAATAGCTGGAGGAGGCTAGCTCGGAGAGCTGGCTCTCGACCTTATCTCTGGCACTCTTGACCCCCTGGGACCAGGGCAAAGCCGTGCTGGTTTTAGGGGGCTTTTGGGTACCAAAGACTGGCTCCAGAACCGTGTCCTTGCCCTCTCGAGGTTCCTCATCAGAGTTAAAACGCTTTTCTTGTGGGGACTCGTGGACGTTCTCCGCGGGCTTAGCTGGTTCTGGTCTGATCCTCGATGAAGATTTCGGGACCGTCTTGGAGTCCTTTGACTCCCTCCTGGGAGGGATGAAGGATTCCAACAAAGATGATGGGGGCTCTTCTCCGCCTCCACCCGAGGACACTTCTTGGCGCGAGGTGGGGTTTCTCCCATTGGTGCGATGGGAGAACGCCTCACCTCACGAGAATCCCCTGAGGACAGAAAACCCTCGTCCACGGGGGATGGAGAGAACGTCTGGGGAGGGGAAGGAGCCTTCCTCGACGGCTTCCGAGGAACCAGTTTTGCCCTTGGAGAAGTAACCACGTCGTCCACTCCTCTCTTCCTCTTCAGGGGGGCCGAGATAGCCACTGATTTGAGGCCTAGTTCAGAGAAGGCGGGCTTGAAAGCCTGGGCAACCGCTCTGATCAAGGGCCCAAACCAGGGCAGCCGACTGACAACAGCGCTGTCAGACACCCTCTGGGGGGAAGGGGATCGCAAGATCCCTAGGAGTGGAAACTACAACTGGGTCTGCTTGAAAAGAAGAAGCTGTAGAAGAGATCCTGGACCTGTCCGGAGATTTCCTTCCTTTCGTTGGGCGCGCTGTCCTGCGCTTACGGGGAGGGGGGGGGAAAGCGATGAAGATGACCTGACGCGCACTGCCGGATCCTGTGTGGGCACGCGCTGTGCGCGCGTGGGTGACGGAGCGCGGGCGGGCAAGCGATGGCGCGCAGGCGAGCGATGGCGCGCAGGCGAGCGATGGCGCGTCGGCGAGCGATGGCGCGTCGGCGAGCGATGGCGCGTCGGCGAGCGATGGCGCGTCGGCGAGCGATGGCGCGTCGGCGAGGGGGCGCGTTGCCGCGCAGGCGAGCGTTGGCGCGTAGGAGAGTTCGCGCGTTGGCGCGCGGGCGAACGATGGCGCGCAGAAGGAGCTCGTGGGCGCGCAGGCGTCAGGGCGCGTGGGCGCGCAGGCGACAGGGCGCGTGGGCGCGCAGGCGACAGGGCGCGCAGGCGACGGCGCGTGGGCGCGCAGGCGACAGGGCGCGTGGGCGCGCAGGCGACAGGGCGCGTGGGCGCGCAGGCGACAGGGCGCGTGGGCGCGCAGGCGACAGGGCGCGTGGGCGCGCAGGCGACAGGGCGCGCAGGCGACAGGGCGCGTGGGCGCCCAGGCGACAGGGCGCGTGGGCGCGCAGGCGACAGGGCGCGCAGGCGACAGGGCGCGTAGGTGTCAGGGTGCGTGGGCGCGTTGGTGCGCGTTCCGGAGACCTCGGAGGGAGTGCAGTCAAAGGATGATTAAGGGCCCGTAAGGGCGAAGCCGTAGGGCGCGTGCGTGCAGGGGGAATATCCCTAGAGCGCAGGTGCGCAGAAGGGCGTTCATCAGGAACTGAAGCTCTGGCAGTGGGTACGTGGGCGCGAGATGGAAACTGCTGGCGAGGGCGCGTAGGTGAGCGATGGCGAACAGGCGAGGTCTGATGGCAAGTCGGCGATCGTGGAGGAGAGCGCTGGCGAGCAGGAGAGGAAGAAGGTTTCTCCTTGGAGCCCCGATCCGAAGATCGAGGGCGAGCAGGCGAGCGATGGCGCACAGGCGAGCGATGGCGCGCAGGCGAGCGGTGGTGCGTCGGCGAGGGGGCGCGTTGCCGCGCAGGCGAGCGTTGGCGTGTAGGAGAGTTCGCGAGTTGGCACGTGGGCGAACGATGGCGCGCACGCAGGCGTCAGGGCGCGTGGGCGCGCAGGCGACAGGGCGCGTGGGCGCGCAGGCGACAGGGCGCGTGGGCGCGCAGGCGACAGGGCGCGTGGGCGCGCAGGCGACAGGGCGCGTGGGCGCGCAGGCGACAGGGCGCGTGGGCGCGCAGGCGACAGGGCGCGTGGGCGCGCAGGCGACAGGGCGCGTGGGCGCGCAGGCGACAGGGCGCGTGGGCGCGCAGGCGACAGGGCGCGTGGGCGCGCAGGCGACAGGGCGCGTGGGCGCGCAGGCGACAGGGCGCGTGGGCGCGCAGGCGACAGGGCGCGTGGGCGCGCAGGCGACAGGGCGCGTGGGCGCGCAGGCGACAGGGCGCGTGGGCGCGCAGGCGACAGGGCGCGTGGGCGCGCAGGCGACAGGGCGCGTGGGCGCGCAGGCGACAGGGCGCGTGGGCGCGCAGGCGACAGGGCGCGTGGGCGCGCAGGGGACAGGGCGCGTGGGCGCGCAGGCGACAGGGCGCTCAGGCGACAGGGCGCACAAGCGACAGGGCGCGTGGTTGTCGGGGTGCGTGGTCGCGTTGGTGCGCGTTCCAGAGACCTCGAATGGAGTGCAGTCACAGGATGATTAAGGGCCCGTAAGGGCGAAGCTGTAGGGCGCATGTGTGCAGGGGGAATATCCTTAGCGCGCAGGCGTGCAGAAGGGCGTTCATCAGGAACTGAAGTTCTGGCAGTGGGTACGTGGGCGCGCGATGGAAACTGCTGGCGATGGCGCGTAGGCAAGGGATGGCGAGCAGGCGAGGTCTGATGGCGAGTCGGCGTTCGTGGAGGAGAGCGCTGACGAGCAGAAGAGGAAGAAGGTTTCTCCTTGGAGCCCTGATCCGAAGATCGAGGGCGAGCAGGCGAGCGATGACGAGCAGGAGAGCGCTGGCGAGCAGGAGAGCGCTGGCGAGCAGGATATCACTGACGAGCAGGAGATCGCTGACGAGCAGGAGACCGAGGGCGTCCATGGCGTGTATCAGGACGAGGGCGCGCAGAGGTCCGTTGGCGAGCAGGAGATCGTGGGTGCGTAGTCTCTGGAACTGCAGGGCAAACAGGAGATCGTGGGCGTGCAGGAGGGCGCTGGCGAGATGAGGCAGCAAACGGTGAGCGCTTGCGTGCAGGCAAACGTTGGCGGACAGGGGAAACCTAGCGCTTAAGGGGCTTACACACAATGTGTGAAAGCCCCTTTTGCCCCGAAGGGACTGGTGCCAGTTTGAAAACGGGATGAGTGGGCGCCCACAGCTTGTCAGCAGCCAGGAAAGATGAAGGCAGGTCAGAAGGTCTGGCCGGCGTAGGAGATCGCAAACAATCTGCGGAGAGGTCCAGGTCCAAGGAAGTAGCAGGAACGGTAGCTGAAGGACGAGGTTCCTCTGCGGGGGACTGCGAGGATGAAGATCCGAAGAGGCGCCTCCTAACACCCTTATGAGGAGAAGGAAGACCTCGGCGACGAAGAGGAAGGCGAGCCTAACGTCGAATGCGTCCTCTGGGAGCAGCAGGCAAACCATCAGCAGTCCTCCGAAGAGGAGTCTCTGTCAGTGAAATCACCCGGGGGGGGGGGGAATCACCCGCAGGAGAGACCGTTGGACTTAGATCCTCCCTCGAAGGATGTTCGGAGGGGGGGAGCAGGGGTTTGAACACTCTCATTGGAAGCATCTGCCACAACAGCCTCGACAATAGACAGAGGGTCAACCTCTGCTCCCAACCTGATCATGTCAAACAGGGCTTCCTTAGAAGGCGAACCCTGAAGCCCCAAGAAAGCCCAAAGCTGCAAAAGATCATCATTAACAGGAGAAATATTTAAATCCTCCCCTGGGGGAGGAGGAGGAGCTGCCTCGCTATGGGAGGCAACTCCCTCTCCCAAACCCCGAGATTGGTCAACAACAGTACGGCCTACGCCTCTCGACCGAGTGGGAGCTTCGGAGGAGGTTTGGGGTACGGAAGAAGAGTCCTTAGGATTTTCCTTCTTCAAAGAAACCTTTGAAGGAGAAATATCCCGTCTGGACTTTTTCTTCCGGCGCCGAGAAAACCTCTCCCACTGGGAGGTAGGCCACTCCCTACATTCCATACAAACATTATCACTTTCACACCGCTGACCCCTACAATAAGGGCATAAAGTGTGAGGATCCGTCTAGATGGAAGACATGAAGGTCCCACAAGGGCGGTCAGGTAACCCAGGGCACTTCCGCATTGTAGAGGCCAACTTCACAACACTCTGAGAAAAAGAAAGAAAAAGCAATGATTAATGGCTGTCAAAAAGGCGAGGGTGAAGGTGGACACGTCCGATCACCACCCGAGTATTTATTGGAATTTGGGTAACATGAAGGATTCTTAGTTTCCCTTTGTTACCCGACTTAGTTGGTTTTGAAACATTAGTAGAGGGGTCCTTTTTTGTTCCTAGGTCGTCAACAGAATTTTCCTTAATTGAATTAGCAGAGGTCGTCAACAGAGGAGGAGGAGGAGCCTCCCCCATTGGTGCGATGGGGGAGTGCTCCGGATAATCCGACTCTCCTGAGGAGGGGTAATCCTCCTCCGCAGGGGAGGGCGAGAAGGTCTTGGGGGGAGAAGGAGCCTTGCGCAAGGATCTGTGCGGAGACAGAATAGGCCTCGGAGGAGGTTCCACAGGAGAGACTCCTCTCTTCCTCTTCAAGGGGGAGGAAGCTGCCGCTGGTTCGTGGCCCGAATCAGAGAGAGCGGGCTTAATAGCCTGCACAAGGGCTCTGACCAGGGTGCCGAACCAGGACTGCTGTCTGACGAACCAGGACTGCTGTCTGACATCCCCTCTAGAGGGAAGGGGATCGAGGGATCCCTAGGAGGAGTCGACAAACGAGGGTTCGCCTGCAGGGCTGAAAGAGATGAGTCCCTAGACTTGTCCAGGAAGCGCCCCTCCTCCGGCGAGCGCACTGGTCTGCGCTTGTGGGGAGGGGAACGCGACGAAGAGGAGTTCGCCTGGCGGCGCTCTCGCTGGGGCTCGTAAGCCGGGCCCTGGTCAGGGTCACACGTGAATGGCTGGCGGGATACTGGAAACTCGCGGGCGGGGGCAGACACGAGGGCGCGATGGCGATAGCGCGGGCGCGTGAGCGCGCAACAGCTGAAGCGGGAGCGTGGTCACTTGAGCGCGTAGACGATGGCGTGTGGGGACCAGGATCCGGAGCAGGAGGCGGCCGAACGCGCGGGCGCGCAGCGACCTGGTGCGGCTGCGAAGGGCGCGAGATAATGGGGCCGCCTGAACGCGTGTCCGGAAGAACCGGACGAGGGTGCGTTAGCGCTGGACCAAGGTCGCGAGCGACCTGGATGAAGCGTTGGCGCGGCGGTTGGCGCTGGTCGGATAAGACCGGCATACTCGCCTGTGGGTGCGGTGGTCGCGCCGGCGATCGTGGGCGCACAAGGAGCGTATCAGGATGCGGTCGCATCGGAGTGCGTTGTTGCGGCGTACTCGCAGGGCGCGCCGTTGGATGATAACGCTCTGGTGTTCGTTGAAGGGCAACCTTAGTTGCCTTGAATACAGGAACGGGGTGTGTAGCGGGAACAGGGTGCGTTACTGGAGCGTCGTGTGCGGTTGCATTAGATGCAAGCTCGCGCGGTCTAGAGGGAGAGCCCAGAGGCGGCCGTGAGCGCCCATGTGCTAACTTGGGAGGCTCCTAGGCGACGCGCTGAGATGTAGCAACGCGAGGGCGCGTTGGTGAGCGCGTGGGCGCTGGAGCTTGAACCGCGCGTGGGCGCGTGTCGCGCGTCTCCCCAGACGGGCGCGACGAGTCCATAGGAACCTGTGGGCGCCTGTGCGCCAGCTTAGGTGCCTCCTGGACCGCTCGCGATGAAGCAGGCACTGGAGGGCGCGTGAGCGCAGGTGGCCGCTGGGGCACCGGTGGACGCATATGCGCAGGTGAGCGCAGTGTCAGGAACTGGTCGCGTATGCGCAGGTGAGTGCTTCCGCACTATCTCAGGAACTGCTGATGGGCGCGATGGCGCAGGTGACCTCTGGGGCACCGGTGGTCCCGTATGCGCAGGTGAGTGCTGGAGCGCCGTATCAGGAACTGGGCGCATATGCGCAGGTGAGCGCTGACGCGCTACCTCAGGAACTGCTGGAGGGCGCCGGGGCGCCGAAGGCCGTGGGCGCGCAGGGGGACCCTGGCGCATAACAGGAACGGAGGCGCGAACGCCTGAGGGTGAGCGCCGAGGCACTAAGTCAAGAACAGCAGCAACATCAGCAGCCGAGCACTCAGGCGGAGACTGCGCAGTGGCAGTATCGGGTGGCGCGTCACGCGCATCAGGAACTCTGGAAGTGGATGGTCTGGGCGACAGGTCACAATGTCCCAAAGGACGACCATCCTCCGAAGGGGATCGCGAACGATCCCTGGAGAGGTCTAGGTTGGTAGCTGGCAGGACAGGAGAATGGCAAGTTGTCTCCTCCGCAGAGGACTGTGGCGACGAGGAGCCGAAGAGGCGCCTCTTAACCCCTTTGAAGGGGGAAGGAAGTCCTCTACGGCAAAGGGGAGGACGAGCCTTCCGCCTTATGCGCCCACAAGGGGCCGTGGGATCAGCAAGCTGACCATCGGTGGGCCTCCGAAGAGGAGTCTCTGTTAGTGAACTCCCCCGAGAGGGAGAATCACCGGCAGGAGAGACCATGGGACTTAGCTCCTCCCTCAAAGGATGTTCGGAGGGGGAGTCTAAGCCTTCAGCTACCTGAGCCACAGGAACGGGCGTTTGGCTAGACCCACGGGATGTTTCCGTCACCACAACGTCAACCAGAGACAGAGGATCTATCTCCGCTGAAGTTGGCGATTGTTTGACGGCCGCACCCAGTTTGATCATGTCAAACAGAGCTTCCTTGGAGGGCGAACCCTGTAGCCCCAAGGAAGCCAAAAGCTGCAAAAGATCATTATTAGACACAAATTCATCCTCCGGGGGAAGAGGGGCAGCTGCCTCGCTATGGGAGGCAACTACCTCTCCCTCACCCAGGGATCAGTTAACAGCACTGCGGTCTACGCTACCACTCGCTGGCCTCTCAGGAGAGGCCGCTCGAGTGGGAGCTTCGGAGGAGGAAAGGGCGACGGAAGAAGAGGTCTTGGGATTTTCTCTCTTCCGAGAAACCTCCGAAGGAGAAATATCCCTTTTAGCCTTCTTCTTGCGTCACCGGTCAAACCTCTCCCACTGGGAAGTAGACCACTCCCTACACTCAATACATACGTTAGACCTATCACACCGTTGGCCCCTACACTGAGGGCATAAGGAGTGAGGATCCGTGTCCAAGGCCAACATAAAGGTACCACAAGGGCGGCCAGAAAGTCCAGGGCACGTACGCATGATGAGAAAAGAGGCCATCTTCACACACACTGAAAAGAGAAAGCAAACAAAATTATGGCAGTCAAAAACGAGGAGAGCGCAGACACATCTGACATCTCTCCGAGCCAAAATTAAAGTGAGCATTTCACCGGTGTGTGTGTGGGGGGGGGGGGGTAAGCTAGCTAACCCCCTACCCCCCCCCCCCCCCCCCCCGCTAACTAGCAGCGGGGTAGGAAACCCTCGTTAAAAACTTTTATGGCTCATCATTCAGCTACGCCGAAGTAATTACCCCATGTAAATAGCGTGGTTTGTATTTCAGTTACAGAACAAATAATGTCTTTTATTATATACATTTTGTTAAAATGCTTAAATTGGCTCACTCACTCTTCGTCAATAAAAAGTTATTTGACTAAGAAAAATACTAAAATGACTAAGAAATTGCAAAATAACATGTTCCTTTTAATTAGTATTTAAAAAACTTCAGTTTGTAAGAAGAATGAACCAAACGTCAAAATCAATTAACTCTCTCTGCAAAGTGAAACCGTGATTCTCTTTCTCTATCATAACGATAGAGTGCAAACTGCGTAGCATAAATAAACTTAACGCTAGTTCATCTTTGAAAACAGAACGAAGACTATTCAAAGAATAAATTTAAAAGACAAAAAATCACTTAAAATATTCATCCCATCGATCTATAAAAATATAAAATTTATCTCGGTATTAAGTACAATTGGAGAGAGAATCGAATAGGCCTAATAAAGGCGGGTGAGATATAAAAATATAGAGGTAAATCTATAAAAATCAACAAGAATTTATAAATGATAAAATAAATACTAAAAACTAAAAGCCTTTCACACACTTCCCATACACTGAGGGAAGGGTCGGCCATATTCTCTCTCTCTACCATGGAAAATCCAGAGATATAAAAAAGCAAGGGTAAAAATCTTTCTCTCCTTTGAAAAAGTGTTTCTCTTGGAGATCTTATTGTTTGAGAATAACTAACACGGCGAAAGCCCAAACCAAAAGAAGTACTTCACCAATAGTTGAAACCCTTGAGGTTTAGTTGCGAGCAAGAAATCAATGTTTATCGTAAGAACGACAGAGAAGAACTGAATAGTATCGGAATATGTTTAGTATCCTGCTGAGTGGTGGCGCTAGTGTACACCCAGCAAACTATCACGGTGATCACTCGTGCGTTTTGAATCTGTCAGAACGTTAGAGACGTTAGCTATATATATATCCACCAGCTAAGTTAAATATTCAAAAATGTTTAAATATAATGACTTGTTCAAATTCTGTGTCACTTCACTCACGTATGTAATGCGAACACTAACATTACCAACGTTACCAATGTTACACAGCGTTACCAAAGTTACGATGGCCTTGTTAACGTTAGCAATGCTACGGTAATATGTACTGGCAAGCAGTAATGTTGAGCTGTGCACGCTAAAATTAGAAATGCTACGCTAACATTAGCAACGTTAAATATAATGGTTCTTGTTCCTTGCTTACGATCACAGGAAAATAAAACATCAACCTCGTATGCACTGGCAAGCGGTAATGTTGAGCTTCACACTCTAACAAAATATAGTAAAACTAACACATTAAAATTAAAGAAATTAATGACTTACTTTTATGACCGTGACAACGTAACTTGTGGGTCACGGGGGTGAACTTGTGACTGTAAGTCTGTAGGGTCTTAACTGCTTTGCCTTATTTTAGTACTGCACTTGGAACACTGTAAATGTTGGTATATTACATTACGAGATTTAAGAAAATTATCAACATTGGAATTCACCTAAATAAAAACCGGTCTTATTTTCGGTAATATTTTACTGTATTACAGGGCAATGTAACCTAATAAAAAAACTTTTTTTCTATAGAAAAAATTCCGCTCTCTTTGAAAGTGACACTCGTTGCCGTCACAAATGAATACAAGTGTAGTTTCCGAAATATATATATATCTATATCCTACAATAATGGGGGACCTCCAGTGGTAACTCGGGGTTTTGGGTGGGGAAAACATACTGGGGAAATGATATATAATGGTAAAACAAGCCTTTTCTTCTCTATACATTACCTTCTTGGATGCATAATAAACGGAGGAAGAGACAAAACAGTATTACTGGATAAACTTTGGAGGCACTGTTGCAAATGCTATAACTCATGAAAAAATATGGTAACCAGAGCTGCCAACGTGTGATGTAGAGCAGCGGCAATGTTACCGTAACATGCTAACATTAGCAGTGTTTTTCATTTATTTTTTGTCATTCTACTTGTCGATTGTAGTCGCTCCCGTTCGTTCGTTTGTACATAGAAGGTTTCGGCCTTCTGCGCAACAACCCGCGCATAGGCTCCTCCTCCTCCACCAATAGGATTTCTCTTTCCCTAACCATGAAATGTAACTATTCGACTTCACTCACGTCATTCAAGTACAGTGAACCCTCGTTTATCGCGGTAGATAGGTTCCAGACCCGGCCGCGATAGGTGAAATTCCGCGAAGTAGTGACATCATATTTACCTATTTATTTAACATGTATATTCGGACTTTTAAAACCTTCCCTTGTACGTAGTACTGTTAACAAACTACCCTTTAATGTACAGAACACTTAATGCATGTACTACAGCACCCTAAACTAAAACAGGCACAAATATTAAAGGCGATTTTATATCATGCGTTTCCTAAACACCTAAAAAGCACGATAAAAAATGGCAACCAATGTTTTGTTTACGTTCATCTCTGATCATAATGAAGAAACAAACTCATTTAGTGTACACATATATGTATAGGTTAGTTTTTGCATCGATTATATTGATTATACAGTATGTTGATTTTTTTTATTACCAATGTTTTACTTTATTTTTCTTAGGACTTCCAAATGAAATGTTTTTCTTTATGACGACGCCTGAAACGACAGCGTCATAAACTACTGTACGCTCAGTAAACAACCATGCTCAGAACAAAGAAGGCATTTAACGCGCATGATGAAAGTGATAAATAATGATATTTACAGTAAAAGCATTTACAAAATATGTTATTAGTACAAATATAATTTACCGTATCTATATAAAATCATACAGTACATACTGTACGTAGCAAAGCAGGAAAACAATTTACGAGAGAGAGAGAGAGAGAGAGAGAGAGAGAGAGAGAGAGAGAGAGAGAGAGAGAGAGAGAGAGAGAGATTGTTTTACGTACGTAAATGTAAATTTTAAACAAAAAAATATGATAGGTTACAACATGTAGACTTTTAAAACCTTTCCTTTAACTTAATGCATACAGTACTAAACTATAAAACAGGCACAAATATTAGAATGTGAGAATATTAAAGTAAAAAATAAAGATTGTTACTGTACTCACCACGAAAGAAGTTCAAGAAAAACTTGAATGATGATGGCGATGAATTTGCTGCACAGTAGAAATGATGATGATGAAGCTGATGATGTGTTCTACTGTGCAGCCAGGTAGTATTTTACGTCTCTTCAGACGGAGGTGTCTTTTCCTGGGACACCTCTTCAACTTCTTCAATTTCTTCCGAAGGCGTAGTAGCAGGAGGAACTGGCTCTTTTTTGCGAGGCTGGAAGAACATTGTGATCGGAAGTTGTTGCCGCTGCTTCTTTTTTCGATCTAAGAGCATCTTGTAGGGAGTCATTATGTCATCAACCTTGTTGCAGAATTGCATCGACCGAACCATATCCTCGTCCCACTCTTGCAACATTTCTTTCACCTCCTTTATATGGTTGCAGACATTGGCAAGCCGTTCTAGTGTTAAGCCCGTTTCTTCGACATTTTCTTGGGTCTCTTCCTGGGTTTCACTCTCTTCTTCGCTTGCCGATTTCGTCAGGTCTTCGAGGTCTGCGTCAGTTAGGGGCTGGGAATGGCAGTCCAACAACTCGTCGACGTCTTCAGTCGTCATGTCGCCAAACCCGTCACCTCCAATTATGGCAGCCAACTGCACAGATTTGCGTACTGCAGAGTGTTGGATTTCAGCAGGTGTAAATCCCTCGTCGTCGTAAACAATCTCGGGCCACAACTTCTTCCAGCTCGCATTCACAGTTGCAGGTTTCATCTCTTGAAGTGCCTTCTGAATATTCTTCAGGCACGTGGCTATGGTGTACTGCCGCCAGTACACCTTCAAGTTAAAATCTTCATCCTCATCATCTTGGGCAGCATCCACACACGCAACGAGGTCCACCAAGGTATTCTTCGTGTAGAGGGCCTTGAACGCCCTGATAACCCCCTGGTCCATCGGTTGAATTAATGACGTGGTGTTGAGTGGCAGGAACTCAACCTGAACGCCCTCACGCGACAGGTCAGTTGCGTGTCCACCAGCGTTATCCATAAGGAGAAGGATCTTGAATGGCAAGCCCTTCTCTACGAGATATTTATTGACTTGCGGGATGAAACACTGGTGGAACCAGTTGGAGGTCAGCATTTTCGTAATCCATGCTTTTGGATTATGCATCCAGTACACGGGAAGGAGATTCTTATTCTTATTTTTCAAAGCGCGAGTATTTTTCGACTTATAAATAAGCCCCGGCTTTAGCAAAAATCCAGCAGCATTGCCACACATCACGAGGGTAACGCGATCCTTGAATGCTTTAAAGCCAGAGGCTTTGGCTTCCTCTTTGAACAGGAAAGTTCGCGACGGCATTCTCTTCCAAAACAAGCCGGTCTCATCCATATTAAAGACTTGTTCCGGCTTGTATCCACCTTCGGCGATAATATTCTTGAACGTCTGGTTCACGTAAGTTTCAGCAGCGGCAGTGTCAGCCGAAGCAGCCTCGCCATGCAGGGAAACGCTTTTCAGGGCGAAGCGTTTCTGAAACTTCGCGAACCATCCTTTGCTGGCGGAAAAACGTTGTTTCTGAGGCTGGGAATCAGTGGATGTCCCTGGTTGAGGATCACCTGCATCATAATCTTCTTCAGCATGGTTGCCATCGTCGTCTTGAGGTTCCTTTGCAGCAAAATTCTGATACAAGCTCAAAGCCTTTGTTCGGATGGTGTTTGTATCCAAGGCTATGTTCTTCTTCCGGCAGTCGGCAATCCACACAGCTAAAGCACCTTCCATGCGTACGATCGTTTTATTACGCGTTGTAACGACTCGCTTCGCTGATCTGCTAAAGGTGATTGCAGCCGTCTTTCTAATGTTCGCCTCGTCCTTCTTGATATAGCGAACAGTAGATTCGTTGATCCCAAAATGGCGCGCTGCGGCCGCATAGCTTCTACCGTCTTTTAACATATCGAGAAGCGTAACCTTCTCAGCAATCGTCATCATCCTTCGGTGGCGTTTAGGCTCACTACCAGCCTTAGTAGAAGCAGAACGCTTGGGAGGCATTGTACAGTAGGATTTGACAAAAAGTTCAACTTAAAAAGGTCGCACACAGCACAGATTAAACTTCACAAACTTAAGAACGTCTACTCAGCGATACGCGGTAACAGAAAGTGGACGACCCGGGCCTGCGAGAACCTAGATGCTGGAAGCTGGAGATGCGGGCAAAACACCAATCACAGGCTAGATAACAAAACTTGAGTTCTGATTCGTCATCTATCAGCGCTTGAACCAATCACAACCCGTCTTACAGTATATGATGCGTAGGTTACCAACTCAAAGTACAAGATACCCCGCGCATACCGTACGTACAGTATTAATAATAATAATAATAAATAATGATAATAATACAGTACAGTACTGTAATAATAATAATAATAATGATAATAATAATAACAATCATAATTTTATTAACAACAACAACAATAATAATAATAATAACAATAATAATAACAGCTTTACGTATGCTATTTTATTCTTTTGTAGGATGTGTGTGTCTCTCTCTCTCTCTCTCTCTCTCTCTCTCTCTCTCTCTCTCTCTCTCTCTCTCTCTCTCGTACGCTTATTCGAAATGTGATTTTTGCAACAAAGAATATTATTGGATGCAGTACTACGTACGTATACATACAAAAGATTCATGGAAAAGAAGCACATCCATTACATTTGTAGCACAGTAGTAGCCATCAGCAGCCTTACACTATTCTAATATTGTATGACTGCATCTGATTTGCGTTTCATGTTCGATTTAATTTTACTACGTACTGTATACAGTACTGAATTATCGTATGATAATAATACAGTAATAATAATAATAATAATGATAATAATAATAACAATAATAATTTTATTAACAACAACAACAATAATAATAATAATAACAATAATAATACACGTAATAGCTTTACGTATGCTATTTTATTCTTTTGTAGGATGTCTCTCTCTCTCTCTCTCTCTCTCTCTCTCTCTCTCTCTCTCTCTCTCTCTCTCTCTCTCTCTCTCTCGTACGCTTATTCGAAATGTGATTTTTGCAACAAAGAATATTATTGGATGCAGTACTACGTACGTATACATACAAAAGAATCATGGAAAAGATGCACATCCATTACATTTGTAGTATAGTAGCCATCAGCAGCCTTACACCATTCTCATATGGTATGACTGCATCTGATTTGCGTTTCATGTTCGATTTAATTTTACTACGTACTGTATACAGTACTGTATTATCGTATGATCACATTCTCTTTTCGTGTTTCATTTCTTTCTGTGCTGAATTATATATCATATGTAATGCAATGAACAATCAGTAAGAGCAGATATTACTAATTACAGTATTAATGGAATTACAGGTAACAAAATATCGTATTTGGGGGTCTTCAGATTTCGCGGTATTTTCGAAATTTCCGGAAAATCCGCGATATGTATATATATATATGGGTTATGGAAAAAACCCGCGAAGTGGTGAATCCGCGATGGTCGAACCGCGAAGTAGCGAGGGTTCACTGACAAATTCGGAGATAATTTGTATTTTTCCTAACCATACAAACCTTAGCTATTTACATGGGGTATTACTTTCGGAGTAGCTGAAATGACGAGCCATGTGTAAATAGCTAAGGTTTTTATGATTAGGAAAAATACAATTTATCTCCGAATTTGTCATTTGTTCCGTAACCGTAATACAAACCATGCTATTTACATGGGGTGACTCAACCCTTAGGTAGGGTGGTAAGTCCCAGCCTCACTGGCTTTGACTTTGCCCGGTGACTCAGGATCCGAGTGTGTAGCACTCGAGATAAGGAGTCCCTGCACCTCGCAAGTTCTTTGCTCCGCAAGGAACGTGCGGCCTACATAAGCTAGTGTGTGAAGGAAAGAAGTGTGACTCGTCCTAGGAAGTTGACCTGAAGTCCTTTAGATGGAAATCTAGGCTAGGACGTTCCCAATACCACCTCGTCAGGGTATGGGGGACGTGTCAGTATTATATTAATACTCGGAACACAAGGAAGCATGGTTTACCTGCAGTGGTTTGAGGTCAGCTGTGCAGAGAACCCAGGATGCTGCTTTCCCCAAGAGAGGGGAGGATGAAGAAGAGAGTAAGGGCAAGACATACTTTTTCATTCATGCAGACTAAAACCGGATAACAATGCCCTCAACCTTCTGCTACTTGTCCATTAAGGAGCCTGAGGTTAGACCAGCTGTTGTGCAGCCAGCACAGGGCCGATAGAGAACGTATCGAGCCTCCTGTGGGTCACGTCCTGAAGGTAGTGGGCTGTGAAGGTCGTTTGACGCTTCCAGACCCCAGCTTGTAGAACCTGCGTCACTGAGAAATTTCTCTTGAATGCCAGGGACGTAGCGATGACCTCTGACATCGTGTGCTCTCGGGCGACGTGACGGAGGAGGGTCTGGATTCAGGGAATGGTGGATAACCCTGCGAATTCAAGCTGAGATGGTGTTCTTAGTGACCCTCCTCTTCGTCCTCCCTGTGCTAACAAACAGGGCTTGCACTCGAGGACGAACTGCAGCTGTTCTCTTCAGATAGAGCCTCAGACTCCTTACTGGGCACAGTAGGAGATGGTCTGGGTCATCTGTTACAGAACGGAGACTCGAAATCCTGAAGGCGTCAAACCGTGGGTCCGGAACTCCAGGATTCTGAGTCTTAGCAACAAACTCGGGGACGAACCCGAACATTACCTCCCCACATCCCCTTAAATGGGCGACGTCGTACGAGAGACCGTGAAGTTCACTGACCCGCTTGGCCGAGGCCAAAGCAAGCAGGAACACCGTCTTCCAAGTCAGGTGACGATCAGAAGCCTGGCGTAATGGTTCGAACGGAGGTCTCTTAAGAGACCTGAGGACACGAACCACGGTTCATGGAGGGGGTCTCACTTCCGACTGAGGGCAGGTAAGCTCGTAGGTTCGTATGAGTAGGGAAAGTTCCAGCGAGGAGGAAAGTTCCAGCGAGGAGGAAAGTTCCAGCGAGGAGGAAATGTCCATTCCTTTCAGCCTGAAGGCCAGGCTTAAAGCTGAGCGATAACCTTTCACCGCCGAGACCGAAAGACGCATTTCTTCCCGCAAATACACAAGAAACTCCGCTATTGCTGGAATAGTGGCATCGAGGGGAGAGATACCCCTTCCACGACACCAACCACAGAAGACTCTCCACTTCGCCTGGTAGACCCCTGCAGATTCGCAGGTGTCGAGACATCCTCTCCGCAACTTGTTGCGAAAAGCCTCTCTCTGTGAGGAGATGCTGGATAGTCTCCAGGCGTGAAGCCGAAGCGATGCTATGGCTTTGTGGAAGATGTTGCAGTGTGGTTGCTTGAGTAGCTCGTGTTGTGGAGGAAGCTCTCTCGGGAGTTCCGTCAGGAGCTGCAAAAGGTCCGGGAACCACTCTGCATGATGCCATAGCGGAGATATTAGGGTCATCGACAGGTCGACCGATAGTCTGGTCTTGTTGAGCACCCTTCTCATCAGACAGAACGGTGGGAAGGTGTAGACGTCGATGTTGTCCCACTGTTGTTGGAAGGCATCTTGCCAGAGTGCCTTGGGGTCCGGGATTGGGGAACAGTATAGCGGAAGCTTGAAGTTAAAGGCTGTCGCGAACAGGTCCACTGTCGGGGAACCCCACAAAGTCAGGACTTTGTTGGCTACTAGAGGATCCAAAGACCACTCGGTACTCACTATCTGCGATGCTCTGCTCTGACTGTCGGCGAGCACATTCCTCTTGCCCGGAATGAAGCGAGCCGATAGTGGAATCAAGTGGGCTTCGGTCCATCTCAGTACCTCTACTGCTAGATGGGATAGTGGGCTTCGGTCCATCTCAGTACCTCTACTGCTAGATGGGATAGCTGTTGTGAAAAGGTACCTCCCTACTTGTTGATGTAAGCCACACCGTGGTGTTGTTGCTCATCACCACCCCAGAGTGACCCGCCAGGATCCGTTGGAACTGTTGAAGTGCCAGATATACGGCCTTCATTTCTAGCAGATTTATGTGGAGGCACTTTTCTGATTCTGCCCATAGGCCTGAGATCCTGTGGTTCAGAACGTGGGCCCCCCACCCTTCTTTTGAAGCGTCCGAGAACAGCATCAAATCCGGGGGGAGGACGAGAAGATCCACTCCCTTTCGAAGGCGTCCGTCCGTCACCCACCACTGAAGGTCCGTCCGTTCCGTAGGGCCCATAGGGACCAGGATGTCCGGGGAATCGTACCCTTGATTCCACCGGGACTTGAGCCGCCATTGCAGGGATCTCATCCTGAGGTGGCCGTTTGGAACCAGACTGGCTAGGGAGGAAAGGTGACCTAGGAGACGTAACCACGATTGGGCTGGAAGCTCTTCTCGTCTGAGGAAAGGCTCTGCGACCCTCCTCAGCCATGCTATCGTGTCGTCTGATGGAAAGGCTTTGTGGAGATTGGTGTCCAATATCATGCCTAGATATACCAGTCGTCGAGATGGGAGCAGAGAAGACTTCTCGAGATTTACCATGATCCCTAGATCTTGGCAAAGTCCCAGAAGCTTGTCTCAGTGTCGAAGAAGGGTCGACTCCGAGTCTGCCAGGATCAGCCAGTCGTCCAGATAACGGAGGAGACGGATGCCGATCCTGTGTGCCCACGAAGATATCAGGGTGAACACTCTGGTGAAAACCTGCGGTGCTGTGGAGAGACTGAAACACAGCACCTTGAACTGGTAGATCTGGTTGTCTAGGCTGAATCTCAAGTACTTCCTGGAAGACAGATGGATTGGGATCTGGAAGTACGCGTCCTTCAGATCCAGTGTACACATGAAGTCTTGCGATCTCACTGCAAGTCTGACCGTGTCTGCTGTCTCCATGCTGAACGGAGTTTGTTTGACAAACTTGTTCAGGGCTGAGAGGTCGATGACGGGTCTCCAGCCTCCAGACGCCTTCTTTACAAGAAAGAGTCGACTGAAGAAGCCTGGGGAGCCGTCGACGACCTGGAGAGCATCCTTCTTGAGCATGGTCTCGACTTCTGCCCAAAGGGCTAGCCCTTTACCGATCCCATGGCATAGGAGCTCAACGACACTGGACTCGCTGTCAGGGGAGGATGAGATGTCGTGAACGGGACGCGGTATCCCTGACTGATCACGGAGATCGTCCAGGAATCAGCCCCGAGTTGCTGCCACCTGAACGCGCAACTTTGTGGGCATCCCCCCACTGGTGGACATGCAGGGGGATTGCCAATCCTAGCGTTTGCGGCCTCAGCCGCTCCCTCTAGGATTCTTGCCTCCCCTGGAGGACTTTCCGCCCTTCTTGTCTTTGACAGGAAAGGACTGCTGTTTGAACACCTTCGTCTTTGCTGCCGGCACCAGTTTCGTCAACTTGGACTGGCGAGGTTGTTGGGGTGCTGGAGGTTTGTAGGGCTTAGATGTAAGACCCCTTTGGAAGAGAGAATCGTAGTTCGATTTCCTCCACCTCTCAGCTGCCTGTTCCACATCCTTGGGCTCAAACAGACTCTTTTCTAGTATGGAAGAGTGTCTGAGCTTGCAGACATCCACGGCTGGGACCTTCACGTGGAACCTCTCGGTCACCGCATCACGACATTTCAAGATCGAGTTTGTCCACAAGTTCGAAACTTGGTAGGCCAGAAACTCGATGGTACGTGTGTCCGAGAGGAGGAAGGTCTCCAGGGCCTTCCTGGTGCTTTCCTTGGAAAGATCATCGGAATGCAACAGGATGCCCAGAGACCCTAGCCAGACATCCAGCCACGAAGTGCCCTGCATGGCACACTTTACGATTTTCTCCTGACTCGGGATCTCCGTTGCCGAGAATGTCACCTGCCGGTTGGAGTCTCTCTCAAGATAAGACTCCCCTGGTGAGCTCTTCCACGGAGTGGTGAAGAGGAAGAGCTAAACAAGGCTCCTCCATGATCTCGAAGTACCTCCTCTGTTGGACACGAGGAGGTGGGAAGAGCTTGTTACCAGCAGGGGAACGGCTGGAGGAGGCGAGTTCCGCAAGCTGGCCCTTGACCTTATCTCTGGCACTCTTCACCCCTTGGGACCAAGGCAAAGCTGAGCTGGCCTTAGAGGGTTTTTGAGTGCCGTAGACTTGGTCCAGGACCGTATCCTTGCCCTCACGAGGGGCGGTCTCGGGGTCCTTGAACTTGTTAAGATGCCTCATCAAAGTCAGGACCTGCCAGAAGGCGTGCTCTGAATCATGCTGCTCTCCTCCTGGTGAGTTGGCAGCAAAGTCTCTTCTCCCCAGCTGCTCTACTTGGGGGGACACATGGGCGTTCTCCTGGGGTCTTGCTGGCTCTAGTCGAATCCTTGAAGAAGACTTCGGGACGCTCTTTGAGTCCTTCGGTTCCCTTCAAGGAGGGATGCAGGACTCCAGCAAAGAAGCCTTAGGACTCTTCTCCGCCCCAGTACACGACGATTCTCCTACTCGAGGTGGGGTCTCTCCCATTGGTGCGGTGGGGGAAGGCCTCGCCTCGGTAGATTCTCCTGAGGACGGAAAAGCTTCGTCCAAAGGAGAAGGAGAGAATATATGAGGGGGGGAAGGAGCCTTCCTTACGGGCTTCTTGGGAGCCAGTTTGACCCTAGGAGAAGTCACCACAAACTCTACTCTTCTCTTCCTCTTCAGTGGGGATGCTGGTTTGAGGCCCAAATCAGCGAAGGCGGGCTAACAGCCTGGACGACAGCTCTGATAAGGGACCCAAACCAAGGCTGATGACTGACGGAAGCATTGTCAGAGACTCCCACTGGAGGGAAGGGGATCGGGCAATCCTTAGGAGTAGACACCACAGGGCCTGCCTGAAAAGAAGTAGAATAAGAAGAATGGTGCCTAGACCTCTCTGAAGACTTCCCCTCCTCCTGCGAGCGCGCTGTCCTGCGCTTGCGGGAAGGGGGGGATCGTCAAGATGATGACCTGGTTGTGGGCGCTCCTGAAGACTCGCTAAGCTGCTCGCGCTGCGAAACCGGTCGAGAATCGCGTGTGGGGTTGCGCTCGCGCGATGGACAAATCGCGGGATCGCGCGCGGGCGGACGTTCACGCGAGCGCGGGCGAGGGGCGCGCGCGGGCGCACGGGCGAGGGGGCGCGCGCAGTTGCAGGGGCAAGTGTTGGCGCGCAGGCGAGCGTCGGCGTGTTGGCGAGCGATGGCGCGCAGGTGAGCGATGGCGCGCAGGCGAGCGATGGCGCGTAGGGCGATCGTGCTCAGGCGAGATTGCGCGTGAGCGCGTAGGAGACCTTTGGCGCGCAGGATCGTGTGCACGCTGGCGACAGATCGCACGGGCTCACAGGAGATCGCTGGCGCGTGGTCAGGAGCAGGCGGCTTGGGCGCAGGGCCAACAGGAGTAGAGGAGCGTACCAGGGGCTGCTCGTGGGGGCGTGTAGGAGACTTTCCGTGAGCGCGCGGGCGTGTAGCGTCTCGTCCAGCTCTGGAAAGGCGCGAAGGCGAGTGCGCACGATGGCGCGTAGGCGAGCTCCGAGGGCGAGCAGGTGATCGCGGGCGAGAAGAAGGAGGCATCTTCTTGCCTGTACCCAGATCCGGGGATCGTGGGCGCGCGGCCGAACGAGGGCGCGCAGAAGATCGCTGGCGAGCTGGGGATCGTGGGCGCGCAGGAGATCGTGGGCGCGCCTGGCGCGTGGCAGGAACAGGGCGCGCAGATGTGCGCTGGCGAGGTGACGCTGGTGCACAGGAGAACGCTGGCGCGTAGGCGAGCGCTTGCGAGCAGGAGAGCTCTGGCGAACAGAAGCATGGTGACGAGCAGGAGAGCGCTGACGAGATGACTCTGCCTCTGCTGCAGGAGATCGCTGACACGCAGGAGGCAGTAGCGAGCGCGCAGGAGAACGTGGGCGAGCAGGAGAAACCTGGTGCTGAAGAGACTTGCTCACATTGTGAGACAAGTCCTTCTGCCCTGAAGGGACCAGAGACCGTTGGAAAACGAGGTGCGTGGGCGCCCACAGTGCGTCAGCTTCCAGGAACGGAGAAGGCAGGTCCACAGGTCTGGCAGGCGTTGGAGATCGCGAACGATCTGCAGAGAGGTCCAGGGATGCAGCTGCAACGGTCAGCTCACGTCGAGGAGGAACCTCTGCGGGGGACGTCGAGGGTGAAGAACCGAAGAGGCGCCTCCTAATCCCCTTGTAGGGAGAAGGAAGGCCTCTACGGCGGAGAGGAGGGCGAGCCTTGCGGCGAAGACGACCTCTAGGAGCAGGCACACCATCGTCGGTCCTCCGAAGAGGAGTCTCTGTCAGTGAACTCCCCGAGGGGGAGAATCACCTGCAGGAGAGACCGTTGGACTCGGCTTCTCCCTCAAGGATGTTCGGAAGGGGGAACTGAGCCTTCAGTTACATCAGCAACCAAGGCAAGGGTTTGACCCGACCCGTCGGAAGCCTCTTCCACAACAACGTCGACGATAGACAGAGGATCTACCTCCGCTATCACCGGCGACTGTTTGACAGCTGCTCCCAACTGGATCAAGTCAAACAGGGCTTCCCTGGAGGGCAAACCCATAAGCCCAAGGAAGCCCAAAGCTGCAATAAATCATCATTAGTAACAGAGTTATCAATATCCTCCCCCGGAAGAGGAGCTGCCTCGCTATGGGAGACAACTCCCTCTCCCGAACCCCGAGGTTGGTCAACAAAAGAATGGCCTACGCTACCACTCGCCGGCCTCTCACGAGAGATCGATAGAGTGGGAGCTTCGGCGGAGGTTCGGACAGCGGAAGAAGAGTCCTTGGAACTTTCCTTCTTCAAGGCAACCCTTCAAGGAGAAATATCCCGCTTAGACTTCTTCCGTCGCCGGGAAAACCTCTCCCACTGGGAGGTAGACCACTCCCTGCACTCACTACAAACATTTTCTCTATCACACCGTTGACCTCTGCAGTACGGACACTAGGTGTGAGGGTCCGTCTCGACCGCCGACATGAACGTCCCACAAGGGCGGTCGGGTAAGCCAGGGCATTTCCGCATGATAGAGGTAGAGGCCAACTTCCGAACACACTCTGAAAGAAAAAGCAAAAAAGATTAAGGCTGTCAAAATGCGAGGGTGAGGTAGACACGTCTGACCGTCACCCAAGCCGAAAGTGAAGTGAATCAGTTCACCGGTGTGTGAGGGGGGAGGGGTAGCTAGCTCCCCATCCCCTACCCCCTTGCTAACTAGCGAGGGGGGGGTAGTAAACCCCCGTTAAAAATCTAATGGCTCGTCATTTCAGCTACGCCAAAAGTAATACCCAATGTAAATAGCGTGGTCTGTATTTCGGTTACGGAACGAACATTACTTGATCCAGTACAACGATACCATTCCTTTTATGTGATACCCTCGTATACATATTACGTTTGACCCAACAATTACTCGTTTTATTATCCGATATCTTATAAAATCACCTCATTTTATATTCCTATTAAATATTATTTATCATACATTCCATTTAACCTTGCTATATTACTTTTATACATTTTGTTATTACCTTATGCCCAAATTTCACATAAATACTTGCTCTGGACAAGTTTCCCATTCTGATTCATTCATGTTTACTCTCTAGACTCCGTTGATTTTCCGTTAACCAATCACGAACACACACGTATGGAAAGTTTGCACAAGGGGGGAGGTAATATTTCCCAACCCCCACCTTCCAACAAACCCTTTTCCATGGAAACCTTTGCCCAAGTCAGGTCTTTGTTAGTTCAAGCGACGCCTTTTTGCGTATTTTACGATGGAAGTTTTAGAAACTTGTAACGACTGCAGTAATTAATACTTGAAAGTATTTTGGTGAATTACAATGTTAATAATTTTCTTAAATCTTGTAATGTAATACTGTAGATCAACGTTTACAGTGTTCCAAGTGCAGTACTAAACTAAGAAAAAGAAGTTAAGACGCCATAGTCTCACATTCACAACACCCTGGTGACCCACAAGTTTCATCGTCGCAGTCATAAAAGTGTCATTAATTTCTTTAATTTTAGTGAGTTAGTTTTACTATTTTGTTAGCATGCGCAGCTCAACATTAACGCTTGCGAGTACATACGAGCTTTATGTTCTATTTTCAAGCGAGCGTAAGCGAGCTAATGACGGAAAAAGAATCATTATATATAGTGTTGCTAATGTTATGAACTTCTAGGTTAGGTTAGGTGGGTTTGTTAGGTTCTGTACCCTTTTTGGGTAAAGCTTTACTGTATTACAGATTCTCATTTCGAACAGAAAATATGTTTTCCTATAGTAAATAACGTTATTTGACCGAATTTGACCTTAATTTCAACCGCAAACAAACAGAACAACCAATTAGACTAACTTTAGGTAGCCAAACTGGTTGCTGTTATTACGGATGAAATGAAGGTGAAAACCAGTTAAATCATGTTATTTTCTACAGGAAAACATATGTTTTCGGTTAAAATATTCAAATATAATGTCTTATATATATTTTGTTAAAATGCTTAAATATAATGACTTTTTCAAATTCTGTGTCACTTCACTCACGTATGTACTAAGAACGGTAACATTAGCAGCGTTACCAATGATATGGAGTTTTTATGATAAAACAAAGTTTTATGAATACTTACCTGGCAGTTATATATATATAGCTGAGTCTCTGACTGCGGCAGAATTTAATCGAAAATCGCGGCAACCGCCTTGTGGTGGTTGTGTGGTTAGATGGTTAACAACCCTTACAGGGTGGTACTTGGAATCATTCCCATTTTCTGTTCCTCAGATTATCTTTGCCGGACCTGTCTCCTGAGGGGAGGTGGGTGGGCTTTAAAATATATATATAACTGCCAGGTAAGTATTCATAAAACTTTGTTTTATCATAAAAACTCCATTTTTATGAATAGAACTTACCTGGCAGTTATATATATATATATAGCTGATTCACACATTTGGAGGAGGGAAACAGACAGAAAAAACATAGTTGGGGAAACAACAAGAGTTGTAGGAGAACAAACACCTTGATTCCTTACCTGCTAAGGTAGCTGACTTCAAAGGTAACTGCCTCTAGAGTCGCTTTCCCTTAGGAGTGTTCAGCCAGGAGTAGACCTGCTACACTGCAAACAACTCAATCGAGTCTGTCAAAGGGGTAGGACCAACAACTTGACTAGACTTCAGAAAACTACCTTCCCATATAAAAAACCTGCAACCTTACTAAAGCTAACCATCTAACCTTGCAGAAATAGATATAAACTATCTATCTGGACTGAGGGAACCGTACCACAGGACGAGGACCTCAGACAACCATAAAAAACACAAACCCATATACAAGTACATAAACTAAGGTTGAGTGGGGGTAGTAACTCCTTTGCCTAATACAGAAGCCGCAGCTACGTATGGGCCCAAGGTATAACACTTGTCATAGTGCACTCTTACCTCTCTGAGGTAATGAGAGGCGAAGACAGAGTTGCTCCTCCAGAACGTTGCGTCCATGATCTGCTTAACTGACATATTTTTCCGGTATGCCAGCGAAGCAGCAATGGCCCTTACTTCGTGAGCCCGTACTTTCAACAGGGCGAAGTTTTCTTCCTCACAAAAGAGGTGGGCTTCCCTAATAGTTTCCCTCAGGAAAAAGGACAAAGCGTTCTTTGACAGGGGTTTTTGAGGATCCTTCACTGAACACCATAAGGAGTTGGAAGCACCCCTCACGCTCTTAGTGTGGGGCAAATAAGCCTTGAGAGCCCTAACCGGGCAGAGGAGGCTTTCCTGTTCTTGACCTACTAGATTCGTGTGGTTAGGGAGGTTAGGGACTTCAAAAGTCCTAGGCCAGGGTTTCGAAGTGTTCTCATTCTTGGCGAGAAAGTCGAACTTCAAGGAACAAACCGCTCCATTTAGGGTGAAGCCTACACGCTTCTCGATTGCCTGGACCTCGCTGATCCTCCTGGCAGTCGCTAGAGACAAAAGGAAGAGGGTTTTCTTAGTCACATCTCGCAGAGAAGCTTGCGAGATAGGCTCAAACTTCCTGGAGCACAAAAACTTAAGCACCACATCCAGGTTCCAAGAAGGGGGTCTTAAGTGCACCTGCTTCGTTGTCTCAAAAGACCTAATGAGGTCCTGCAAGTCCTTATTCTGAGATAACTCTAAGCCTCTATGCCTAAAGACGGTTGAGAGCATGCTCCTGTATCCTTTAATGGTAGATACAGCAAGCTTAGCATCCTGCCTGAGGTACAAAAGAAAGTCTGCAATCTGGCTCAGAGAGGTAGAGGACGAGAAACCTTGCGCCTCCTGCACCAAGCTCTAAAGGTCTCCCACTTTGACTGGTAGACTCTTTGTGAAGAGATCCTCCTTGCCCTGGCAATAGCTTTCGCCGCTTGTGCCGAAAAGCCTCGAGATCTAACGAGCTTCTCGACAGTCTGAAGGCAGTCAGATTGAGAGCGAGGGGGTTTTGGTGAAATCTCTCGAAGTGGGGTTGTCTGAGAAGATCTGGACTTGCCGGGAGTCTTCTTGGAAAGTCCATCAGTAACCCTACCACTTCGGTGAACCATTCCCTCGCAGGCCAGAATGGAGCCACTAGGGTCATTCGTCCCGAATCGAGGAGAGCGAACTTCCTGACAACCAGATTGATGATCTTGAACATGGGAAAGGCATACATGTCCAGCCCCGTCCAATCCATCAAGAAGGCGTCCACTGCAACAGCTTCCTCGTCCGGGACTAGGGAGCAGTAGTTGGGGATCCTCTTGTTTAGACCGGAGGCGAAAAGGTCTATTACTGGTCTGCCCCACAACTTCCAGAGGCTCCGACAGACATGCGGGTTGAGAGTCCACTCTGTAGGAAGGACCTGTCCCCTCCTGCTGAGCATGTCTGCCCTGATGTTTCTCTGCCCTTGAACAAACCTTGTCAACAGCTGGGTCTCGTTCTCGTTCGCCCAGAGGAGAAGCTCTCTCGCAGTTGAGAACAGGGAGAGGGAGTGAGTTCCCCCTTGCTTCCTTATGTACGCGAGAGCTGTGGTGTTGTCGGAATTGATCTCCACAGTCTTTCCCGACACCGAGGTTTTGAAGGCCTTGAGCCCTAACAAAATGGCCATCAATTCCTTCCTGTTGATATGCCAACTGACCTGACTCCCTTCCCAAATACCTGAGACCTCTTTGTTCCCTAGTGTTGCTCCCCAGCCTGACTCGGACGCATCTGAGAATAACACTAAGTCGGGGTTCTTCTTGAACAAGGAGATCCCTTTTCCCAACAGAGCTGGGTCCAGCCACCACATTAAAAGATCCTTGATCTCTGTCGGAATGGGAAAAGAAAAAGTGTCCTCCTGGATCTTTCTGTTCCAAACCTTTGCGAGGAAGTGTTGCAGAGGCCTTAGGTGCAGTCTCCCCAAAGGGACAAACTGCTCCAGGGAGGATAGAGTTCCCAGCAGACTCATCCACTCCTTCGCTGAGCATTCCTGCTTCCTCAAAAAGTCTTTGAGTTTGTCCAGGCACCTGGTCTGCCTCTCCTGGGAGGGAGAATGACGAGAAACAGAAGCGTCCTGAAGATGCAGGCTGCCGTTGCCTTGAAAATGCAGACTGCATTCATCCTGTTTCCTAAGAAACGAGGCAGTAACGTCCAGGAGTTTCGAAAGGGAAACGGAATCGTCACGGCGCCAAGAACGAGAGGCAGTATCGTCCTGGCGGCAGGAGAGGGGGGAAGGAAATTCCTGGCAGCGTGCCAATGAAGAGGGTGTACGTTGTCGTACGGCCGACGAAGTGCGCAGAGGTTTCTTGGGAGAGATACTAAAATCTCTCTTAGAAGAAGATCTCTTAACAGGCAAAGAGACGTCCTTACGTCTGACGGACTGAGAAGGGTGGCTGAAAGCTTTAACTAACGATGAGAGTTGTTCCTGCATAACAACCATGAAAGCTTTAGCAGCCTCCGCTGGCTCTCGCGGTGCCGAAGACGGCAGTTGTCGTACGGCTTGACTGGGAGCGCTGGCAGAAGAAGCAGGGAGTCTAGCAGGATTAACTGGGCTAATGACTGTTTCGCCCTTTTAACAGGAGCATCGAAATCGTCTTCCGAAGGATCAGGGTCTCTGCTACTCGAACCGGGAGAGGGAGAGCGAGACTGCACGTCCCGGTTCCACCCTCTCATCATTGGTCTTGATTCGTAACGCCAATTATATCTGGGAGAACGATCAGGCGAAGACACAAACGTATCCGACACGCCTTTCCTACGGCGGTCAAGAGCAGCCTGGGAGATCGCAACAGGACTGTCTGAGGCAACGACTGACCGAGGATAAGCACCTCTCACCCCCTTTCGGCTTTCGACGTACCTTCTCCCTTGGTCCTGGGAGCTTGGTAGAGGTCTAGACCTAGGGGTATGACAGATTCGATCAGTCGCCACCTCCACTGCACTTTCACAAGCACTAATTTCACCTACACCCTTACCTTTAAAGGCCTCCAACTGTGCTTTAATGGCCTCCAATTCAGCAGCTAATTTAGCATACCCAGGGTCATCCGTAGGTACAGGTCCTGTAGAAGGGGCAGGAGTCACTACATTTGGGGAAGGAATACCTTCCAAAGGGGTTACAAGCAAAGGGTCAATAGATAAATCTAAGCTAGGCTCACTAGCAGACTTTGACTTTGATTTAGCTCTTCTAACTCTATCAATCTCAAGTTTGCGCACATGGCGCTGCATAGCTAACCAATCATTATCACTTAAAACCTCGCATTCCTTGCACTTATTATCTAAAGCACATTCAAACCCCCTGCAACCCATACAGATAGTGTGAGGGTCAACAGAAAGTTTCGGCAAACTCACCTTGCAAATATCATTCACACAAACACGATAATGAATTTTCTCACTCATGATAATAAAGGAAAAAAGACAAAAAACAAAAACAACACGATTGCCAAATCCCAACACAGTGTACTTCACCAAAAACGAAGTCCAAAAAGGCGATGAAGGGAAAGCGATCCGAAAAACTCTGAAAGGCGGACCAACGATGTTGTCGATCCGGCCGGCAGAGATAATCTGAGGAACAGAAAATGGGAATGATTCCAAGTACCACCCTGTAAGGGTTGTTAACCATCTAACCACACAACCACCACAAGGCGGTTGCCGCGATTTTCGATTAAATTCTGCCGCAGTCAGAGACTCAGCTATATATATATAACTGCCAGGTAAGTTCTATTCATAAAAACACAGCGTTACCAACTTTGCGGTGGCATTGATAACCTTAGCAATGCTTACATTAATATTATCATGTGTATTTTAAAGAATTTTTCCATATACCCTTTACACAATATATAAAAAAATACAAAAAGGGTACAGAACCTAACAAACCCACCTAACCTAACCTAGAAGTTCCCAGGTCACAAACCCAATATAATACCCTTTGTTATTATATATCATGTTAATCCGTATCACTTCACTCACGTTACAATAACGTTAGCACTGTTATGATAACATTATATATAATGGTTCTTGTTCCGCCATTAGCTCACTTCGCTCACATGAAAATAAAACATCAAGCTCACATGTACTGGCAAGCAGTAATGTTGAGCTGTGCACGCTAAAATTAGTAATGTTACGCTAACATTAGCAATGTTAAATATAATGGTTCTTGTTCCTTGCTTACGATCACAGGAAAATAAAACATCAACCTCGTATGCACTGGCAAGCGGTAATGTTGAGCTTCGCACTCTAACAAAATATAGTAAAACTAACACATTAAAATTAAAGAAATTAATGACTTACTTTTATGACCGTGACAACGTAACTTGTGGGTCACGGGGGTGAACTTGTGACTGTAAGTCTGTAGGGTCTTAACTGCTTTGCCTTATTTTAGTACTGCACTTGGAACACTGTAAACGTTGGTATATTACATTACGAGATTTAAGAAAATTATCAACATTGGAATTCACCAAAATAAAAACGGGTCTTATTTTCGGTATTATTTTACTGTATTACAGGGCAATGTAACCTAAGAAAAAAGTATTTTTTTCTATAGAAAAAATTCCGCTCTCTTTGAAAATGACACTCGTTCCTGTCACAAATGAATATTTTCAGAAATATGTATATATCTATATCCTACAATAATGGGGGACCCCCAGTGGGAACTCAGGGTTTTGGGTAGGGAAAACATACTGGGGAAACGATATATAATGGTAAAATAAGCCTTTTCTTCTCTATACATTAACTTCTTGGATGCATAATAAACAGAGGAAGAGACAAAACAGTATAACTGGATAAACTTTGGAGGCGCCATAGCAAATGCTATGACTCATGAAAAAATATGGTAACCAGAGCTGTCTACGTGTGATGTAGAGCTGCGGCAACGTTACCGTAACATGCTAACATTAGCAGTGTTTTACATTTATTTTTTGTCATTCTACTTGTCGATTGTAGTCGCTCCCGTTCGTTCGTTTGTACATGGAAGGTTTCGACCTTCTGCGCAAAAACTCGCACATAGGCTCCTCTTCCTCCACCAATAGGATTTCTCCTTCCCTAACCGTGAAATATGACAAATTCGTAGATAATTTGTATTTTACCTTAGCTATTTAAAGTGGGTAATTACTTTCGGCGTAGCTGAAAGGACGAGCCATAAAAATTTAACGAGGGAGTACTACCCCACCACTAGTTAGCGGGGGGTACGGGGGGTAGTTAGCTACCATCCCCCCTCACACACCTGTGTTGTAAGCTCACTTTGCTTAGAGGTAGGACTTCATGGGGGACAGGGCTGGCGGGCAAGTTTGATCAAATAGCTAAGGTTTGTATAGTTAGGAAAAATACAAAATTATCTACGAATTTGTCATTTGTTCCGTAACTGGAATACAAACCAAGCTATTTAAAGTGGGTGACTTAACCCTTAGGAAGGGTGGAACAAGTCCCAGCCATACTAGCTTTTGGCTTTGCCCGGGGACCCATTATCTGAGTGTGTCAGCACTCAACAATAAAGAGTCCCTGCACCTTGCTCGCACCTTGCTATGCAAGGGCTGCGGCCTACGTAAGCTGTGTGTGAAGAAAAAAAAGTGTGACTCGTCCTAGGAAGTTGACCTGAAGTTCTTTAGATGGAAACTTTAGGCTAGGACTCTCCCAATACCCCCTCGTCAGGGTATGGGGACGCGAAAGTATTAACTTAATACTAGGAACACAAGGAAACATGGTTTACCTGCAGTGGTTTGAGGTCAGCTGTGCAGAGAACCCAGAATGCTGCTTTCCCCAAGAGAGGGGAGGATGAAGAAAAGAATAAGGGCCAGGCATACCTTTTCATTCATGCAGACTAAAATCGGGTAACAATGCCCTCAACCCTCTGCTACTTGTCCATTAAGGAGCCTGAGGTTTAAACCAGCTGTTGTGCAGCCACCACAGGGCCGATAGAGAACGTATCGAGCCTCCTGTGGGTCACGTCTTACAGGTAGTGGGCTGTGAAGGTCGTTTGACGCTTCCACACCCCTGCTTGTAGAACCTGCATCACTGAGAAGTTTTTCTTGAATGCCAGGGAGGTAGCTACTCCCCTAACATCATGAGCTCTAGGACGACGTGATGGAGGAGGGTCAGGATTCAGGGACAGATGGATTGCCCTTCAAATCCATGCTGAGATGGTGTTCTTGGTAACCCCCCTCTTCAATCTCCCAGTGCTGACAAACAAAGCCCGCACTTGGGGACGAACTGAAGCTGTTCTCTTCAGGTATAGCCTCAGACTCCTTACTGGGCACAGTAGGAGATGGTCTGGGTCATCTGTTACGGAACAAAGACTCGAAATCCGGAAGGAGTCGAAGCGAGGGTCCGGCACTCCCGGATTCTGAGTCTTAGCAATAAACTCAGGGATGAAGCTGAACGTTACCTCCCCCCATCCCCTTGAATGGGCGATGTTATACGAGAGACCATGAAGTTCGCTAACGCTTGGCTGACGCCAAAGCTAGTAGGAGCACCATCTTCCAAGTAAGGTGGTGATCTGAAGCCTGGCGTAATGGTTCGTAGGGAGGTCTCTTAAGAGACCTGAGAACTCGAACCACGTTCCATGGAGGAGGTCTCACTTCCGACTGAGGGCATGCAAGTTCATAACTACGTATGAGTAGCGAAAGTTCTAGCGAAGAAGAAATGTCCACTCCTTTGAGCCTGAAGGCTAGACTTAAGGCTGAGCGATAGCCTTTCACTGCCGAGACTGAAAGGCGCATTTCTTCTCGCAAATACACGATGAACTCCGCTATTGCTGGAATAGTGGCATCGAGTGGAGAGATACCCCTTCCACGACACCAACCACAGAAAACTCTCCACTTCGTATGGTAGACCCCTGCGGATGACTTTCGCAGGTGTCCAGACATCCTTTCCGCAACTTGTTGCGAAAATCCTATCTCTGCGAGGAGATGCTGGATGGTCTCCAGGCGTGAAGCCGAAGCGAAGCTACGGCTTTGTGAAAGATGTTGGCGTGTGGTTGTTTGATTGGCTCGTGTCGCGGAGGGAGTTCTCTCGGAGGCTCCGTAAGGAGTTGCAGAAGGTCCGGGAACCATTCCGCGTGATGCCACAGCGGAGCTATGAGAGTCATCGAGAGGTTGACCGATAGTCTGGTCTCGTTGAGTACCCTCCTCATCAGACAGAACGGGGGAAAGGCGTATACGTCGATGTTGTCCCACCGGTGTTGGAAAGCATCTTGCCAGAGAGCCTTGGGGTCCGGGACTGGGGAACAGTACAGCGGCAGTTGGAAGTTCAACGCTGTCGTGAACAGATCCACAATCGGGGAACCCCACAAAGTCAGGACTTTGTTGGCTACTTGACGATCCAAAGACCACTCGGTACTCACTATCTGAGACGCTCTGCTCAGACTGTCGGCGAGCACATTCCTTTTGCCCGGAATGAAGCGAGCCAAAAGTGGAATCGAGTGGACTTCGGTCCATCTTAGTATCTCTATTGCAAGATGGGATAGCTGTTCTGAAAAGGTACCTCCCTGCTTGATGTAAGCCACTACTGTGGTGTAGTCGCTCATCACCACCACAGAGTGACCCGCCAGGTGCTGTTGAAACTGTTGAAGGGCCAGAAAAACGGCCTTCATTTCTAGCAGATTTATATGGAGGCACTTTTCTGATTCTGACCACAGGCCTGAGGTCCTGTGGTTCAGAACGTGGGCCCCCCACCCTTTCTTTGAGGCATCCAAAAACAGCATCAAATCCGGGGGGAGGACGAGAAGATCCACTCCCTTTCGTAGGTTCTCGTCTGCCACCCACCACTGAAGGTCCGTCTGTTACGCGAGACCCATAGGGATCAAGACTTCCGGGGAATCGTGTCCTTGACTCCACCGGGACTTGAGCCGCCATTGCAGGGATCTCATTCTGAGACGACCGTTTAGAACTAGACGGACCAAGGATGAGAGATGGCCGAGGAGACATAACCACGATTGGGCTGGGAGTTCGTCTCGTCTGAGGAAAGGACTTGCGACCTTCCTCAGCCTTGCAATCCTGTCATCTGATGGGAAGGCTTTGTGGAGATTGGTGTCCAATATCATGCCTAGATATACCAGTCTTTGGGTAGGAAGCAGAGAAAACTTCTCGAGATTTACCATGATCCCTAGATCTTGGCAAATCCCCAGAAGTTTGTCTCGGTGTCGAAGAAGGGGCGACTCCGAGTCTGCTAAGATCAGCAAGTCGTCCTCCAGATAACGGAGGAGACGGATGCCGATCTTGTGTGCCCACGAGGATATCAGGGTGAAAACTCTCGTGAAAACCTGAGGTTAGGTTGAGAGACCGAAGCACAGCACCTTGAACTGGTAAATCTTGTTGTCTAGGCTGAATCTTAGGTACTTCCTTGAAGACGGATGGATTGGGATCTGGAAGTACGCGTCCTTCAGATCCAGTGTGCACATGAAGTCTCACGGTCTCACTGCGAGTCTGACCGTGTCTGCCGTATCCATGCTGAACGGGGTCTGCTTTACAAACCTGTTCAGAGCTGAGAGGTCGATGACTAGTCTCCAGACGCCTTCTTTACAAGAAAGAGTCGACTGTAGAAGCCTGGGGACCCGTCGACGACCTCTTGGAGAGCGTCCTTCTTCAACATGGTCACAACTTCTGCCCAAAGGGCTTGCCCTTTAGCCATCCCATGGCAAGAGAGCTCAACGACACTGGATTCGCTGTCAGGGGAGGAAGAGATGTTATGAACGGGACGCGATATCCTTGGCTAATCACGGAGATCATCCAGGAATCGGCCCCGAGTTCCTGCCACCTGTTCGTGCAACTTTGGAGGCATCCCCCCACTGGTCGACATGTGGGGGGACTGCCAATCCTAGCGTTTGTGGCCTCGGCCACTCCCCCTAGGATTTTTGCCTCCCCTGGAGGACTTCTTGCCTTTCGTGTCCTTGACGGGAATGGGCTGTTTGGACACCGCTGCCTTTGCTGCAACTGCCGGCTTTGTCGTCTTTGCAAGGCGAGGTTGTTGAGGTGCTGGAGGCTTATAGGGCTTTGATGTTAAAGCCCTCTGGAGGAGGGAGTCCTGGATGGACTTCCTCCACCTCTCAGCCGCCTGCTCTACATCTTTCGGCTCAAACAGACTACTCCCCAAAAGGGAGGAATGTCTGAGCTTATTGACCTCGGTGTTGGGGACCTTCGAGTTGAATTTTTCAGACAACGTATCACGGCGTTTCAGGATAGTGTTAGCCCACAAGTTCGAGACTTGGTGGGCCAGAAACTCGATGGTATGAGTGCCCGAAAGAAGGAAGGTCTCCAAGGCCTTCCTGGTACTCTCCTTAGACAAGTCTTCGGATCCTATCAGGATGCCAAGAGATCCTAGCCAGATATCCAGCCACGAAGTGGCCTGCATGGCACACTTCGCTACCTTCTCCTGGCAGAGAATCTCCAAGGCCGAGAACGACACTGGCCGGTTGGAGAGTCTCTCGAGAGGGACTCCCCTGGAGAGCTCTTCCACCGAGTGGTGGAGGGGAAGAGCTAAACAGGACTCCTCGATGATTTCGAAGTACCTCCTCTGGTGGACACGAGGAGGTGGGAGGAGTTTGTTTCCGGCGCTGGAACAGCTGGAGGAGGCTAGCTCGGAGAGCTGGCTCTCGACCTTATCTCTGGCACCCTTGACCCCCTGGGACCAGGGCAAAGCCGCGCTGGTTTTAGTGGGCTTTTGGGTACCAAACACTCGGTCCAGAACCGTGTCCTTGCCCTCTCGAGGAGGAATCTCTGGATCCGAAAATCCGTTAAGGTTCCTCATCAGAGTCAAAACTTGCCAAAAGGCTTGCTCCGACTCCTGCGGCTCTCCTCCTGATGGACTAGCAGCAAGGTCTCCAGTCCCCAAAGGCTCTTTTTGGGGGGGGAACTCGTGGACGTTCTCCGCAGGCTTAGCTGGTTCTGGTCTGATCCTCGAAGAAGATTTCGGAACCGTCTTGGAGTCCTTCAACTCCCTCCTGGGAGGGATGCAGGATTCCAACAAAGATGGTGGAGGGCTCTTCTCCGCCTCCACCCGAGGAGACTTCTCGGCGTGAGGTGAGGGTTCTTCCATTGATGCGATGGGAGAACGCCTCACCTCACGAGAATCCCCTGAGGACGGAAAACCCTCGTCCACGGGGGATGGAAAGAAAGTCTGGGGAGGGGAGGGAGCCTTCCTCGACGGCTTCTGAGGAGCCAGTTTCGCCCTTGGAGAAGTAAACCCGTCGTCCACTCCTCTCTTCCTCTTCAGGGGGGCTGAGATAGCCGCAGATTTGAGGCCTAGTTCAGAAAAAGCGGGCTTGAAAGCCTGCGCAACCGCTCTGATCAAGGGCTCAAACCAGGGCAGCAGACTGACAGCAGCGCTGTCAGAGACACCCTCTGGAGGGAAGGGGATCGTAAGATCCCTAGGAGTGGAAACTACAACCGGGTCTGCCTGAAAGGAAGAAGCTGTATATGAAAAGTTCCTGGACCTGTACAGAGATTTTCCTCCCTCCGTTGAGCGCGCTGTCCTGCGCTTACGGGGGGGGGAGGAAACGTGATGAAGATGACCTGACTGCGCGTCGTACTGCAGGATCCTGTGTGGGAACGCGCTGTGGGTCGCGCTGTGGGTCGCACTGGGCATCGCGCCCACGCGATAGGCCATTGCCTAGTTTGGGGGGAGATTGCTCGCGCGCGGGCGATGGCGAGGGAGCGCATGGGCGATGGCGAGGGAGCGCATGGGCGATGGCAAGGGAGCGTGTGGGCTCGCGGGCGGGCGATGGCGCGCAGGAGAACGATGGCGCGTAGGCGAGGGGGCGCGTTGGCGCGCAGGCGAGCGTTGGCGCGTAGGAGAGTTCACGCGTTGGCCCGTCGGCGAACGATGGCACGCAGGAGAAGGAGCTCATGGGCGCACAGGCGACAGGGCGCGTAGGTGTCAGGGAGCGTATGCGCGTAAGTGACGGGGCGCGTTAGCGCGTTCCGGAGACCTCAGATGGACTGCAGCCACAGGATTTTGAAGGGCCCATAAGGCCGAAGCCGTGGAGCGCGTGCGTGAAGGGGGAATATCCATAGCGCGCGGGTGCGCAGGAGGTCGCTCATCAGGAACAGAAGTTCTGGCACTGGGCGCGTGGGTGCGCGATGGAGACTGCGGGCGATGGCGCGTAAGCGAGGGATGGCGAGCAGGCGAGGTCTGATGGCGAGTCGGCGATCGTGGAGGAGAGCGCTGGCAAGTAGGAGAGGAAGAAGACTTCTCTTTGGAGCCCTGATCCGAAGATCGAGGGCGAGCAGGCGAGCGATGACGAGCAGGCAAGCGTTGGCGAGCAGGAGAGCGCTGGCAAGCTGGAGAGCGCTGACGAGCAGGAGAGCGTTTGCGAGCAGGAGAGCGCTGGCGAGCAGGGGAGCGCTGGCGAGCAAGAGATCGCTGAAGAGCAGGAGAGCGCTGACGAGCAGGAGACCGAGGGCGTCCATGGCGTGCATCAGGCCGAGGGAGCGCAGAGGTCCGTTGGCGAGCAGGAGGTCATGGGCGTGCAGGAGAGCGCTGGCGAGATGAGACAGCAACCGGAGGGGGCTTATGGCGCGCAGGCGAACGTTAGCGCACAGGGGAAACCTGGCGCTTAAGGGACTAACACACAATGTGTGAAAGCCCCTTTTGCCCCAAAGGGACCGGTGCCCGTTTGAAAACGGGATGAGTGGGAGCCCACAGCGCGTCAGCAGCCAAGAAAGGTGAAGGCAGGTCAGCAGATCTGGCAGGCGTAGGAGATCGCGAACGATCTGCGGAGAGGTCCAGGTCCAAGGAAGTAGCAGGAACAGTAGCTGAAGGACGAGGTTCCTCTGGGGGGGACTGCGAGGATGAAGATCCAAAGAGGCGCCTCCTAACACCCTTGTGAGGAGAAGGAAGATCTCGGCGACGAAGAGGAAGGCGAGCCTTACGTCGGATACGTCCTTTGGGAGCAGCAGGCAAACCATCGGCAGTCCTGCGTAGAGGAGTCTCTGTCAGTGAACTCCCCCGGGGGGGAGAATCACCCGCAGGAAAGACCATTGGACCTAGTTCCTCCCTCGAAGGATGTTCGGAGGGGGAAACTAAGCCTTCAGCTACAACAGGATCAGGGGTTTGAACATTCTCATTGGAAGCGTCTGCCACAACAGCCTCGACAATAGACAGAGGGTCAACCTCTGCTACCGCCGGTGACTGTGTGACAGCTGCTCCCAACCTGATCATGTCAAACAGGGCTTCCTTGGAGGGCAAACCCTGAAGCCCCAAGGAAGCCCAAACCTGCAAAAGATCATCATTATTCACATCAGGAGAAATAATTGAATCCTCCCCCGGGGGAGGAGGAGGAGCTGCCTCACTATGGGAGGCAACTCCCTCTCCCAAACCCTGAGATCGGTCAACAACAGTACGGCCTACACTACCACTCGACGGCCTCTCGCGAGAAGCCGACCGAGTGGGAGCTTCGGAGGAGGTTTGGGCTACGGAAGAAGAGTCCTTAGGATTTTCCTTCTTCAAAGAAACCTTTGAAGGAGAAATATCCCGTTTGGACTTCTTCTTCCGGGGCCGAGAAAACCTCTCCCACTGGGAGGTAGGCCACTCCCTACATTCCATACATACGTTATCACTTTCACACCGCTAACCCCTACAATAAGGGCATAAGGTGTGTGGATCCCTTTTGATAGAAGACATGAAGGTCCCACAAGGGCGGTCAGGTAACCCAGGGCACTTCCGCATTGTAGAGGCCAACTTCACAACACTCTAGAAAAGAGAAAGCAAAAGCAACGATTAACGGCTGTCGTGTAGGCGAGGGTGACAACGGACACGTCCATCTAACACCCGAGCCGTAAGCAAAGTGAGCTTACAACACAGGTGTGTGAGGGGGGAGGGTAGCTAACTACCCTCCCTATCCCCCCTTAAGTAGCGGTGGGCTAGTAATCCCTCGTTAAATTTTTATGGCTCGTCCTTTCAGCTACGCCGAAAGTAATTACCCACTTTAAATAGCGTGGTTTGTACAGTATTCCAGTTACGGAACAAGAAACTATTCAACTTTACTCACGTCATTCAAGTATATTACTTGATCCAGTACAACTATACCATTCATTTTATGTAATGTACCCTCATATACATACTACGATTGACCCAAGAATTACTCGTTTTATTATCCGATATCTTATAAAATCACCTCATTTTATATTCCCATTAAATATTATTTATCATACATTCCATTTAACCTTGCTATATTACTTTTATACATTTTGTTATTACCTTATCATGCCCAAATTTCACATAAATACTTGCTCTGGACAAGTTTCCCATTCTGGTTCATTCATGTTTACTCTCTAGAATCCGTTGCTTTTCCGTTAACCAATCATGAACACATACGTATGGAAAGTTTGCACAAGGGGGGAGGTAATATTTCCCAACCCCCACCTTTCAACAAACACTTTTCCATGGAAGCCTTTGTCCAAGTCAGGTCTTTGTTAGTTCAAGTGACGTTTTTTTTGAGTTTTTACGATGGAAGTTTTAGAAACTTGTAAAGACTGCAGTAATCAATACTTGAAAGTAGTTTGGTGAATTACAATGTTCATAATTTTCTTAAATCTTGTAATGTTATACTGTAGACCAACGTTTACAGTATTCCAAGTGCCGTACTAAACTAAGAAAAAGAAGTTAAGATGCCATTGTCTCACATTCACAACACCCTGGTGACCCACAAGTTTCATTGTCGCGATAAAAGTGTCATTAATTTCTTTAATTTTAATGTGTTAGTTTTACTATTTTGTTAGCATGCGCAGCTCAACATTACCGCTTGCCAATACATACGAGCTTTATGTTCTATTTTCAAGCGAGCGTAAGCGATCTAATGGTGGAAAAAGAACCATTATATAGTGTTGCTAATGTTATGAACTTCTAAGTTAGGTTAGGTGGGTTTGTTAGGTTCTGTACCCTTTTTGGGTGAAGCTTTACTGTATTACAGATTCTCATTTCGAACAGAAAATAAATGTTTTCCTATAGTAAATAACGTGATTTGACCGAATTTTACCTTAATTTCAATCGCAAACAAACAGAACAGCCAATTAGACTAACTTTAAGTAGCCGAACTGGTTGCTGTTATTACAGATGAAATGAAGGTGAAAACCGGTTAAATAATGTTATTTTCTACAGGAAAACATAGATTTTCTGTTAAAATATTCAAATATGATGTCTTTTATTATATATATTTTGTTAAAATGCTTAGATATGACAAATTCGGAGATAATTTGTATTTTTCCTAACCATACAAACCTTAGCTATTTACATTGGGTTTACCTTTTAAGGTAGCTGAAATGGCGAGCCATTAGAATTTAACGAGGGTGTATTACCCCCGCGCTAGTTAGCGGGGGGGGGGGGGGGTAGGGGAGTGGTAGCTAGCTACCCCTCCCCCCCTCACACACCGGTGAACTGCTTCACTTCACTTAGAGGTAGGACTTGTCTTGGGGCACAGGGCTGGCGGGCAAATATGTGTAAATAGCTAAGGTTTGTACGGTTAGGAAAAATACAAATTATCTCCGAATTTGTCATTTGTTCCGTAACCGAAATACAAACCACGCTATTTACATTGGGTGACTTACCCCTTAGGAAGGGTGGAAAGTCCCAAGCCATACTGGCTTTGGCTTTACCCGGGGACTCAGAATCCGAGTGAGTCGCACTCGAGAAAAGGAGTCCCGGCACCCCACAAGTTCCTTGCTCCGCAAGGAAACGTGTGGCCTACATAAGCTTGTGTGTGAAGGAAGAAGTGTGACCCATCCTAGGCAGTTGACCTGGAGTTCCAGAAGGAACTCTGGGTTAGGACGTTCCCAATACCACCTCGTTGGGGTATGGGGGACGCGACAGTAGTGACTCAATACTCGGAACACAAGGAAGCATGGTTTACCTGCAGAGGTTTGAGGTCAGCTATGCAGAGACCAGGATGCTGCTTCCCAGTAGAGGGGACGATGAAGAAAGAAGTAAGGGCCAGACATACTTCTTTCGTTCATGCAGACTAAAACCTGACAACAATGCCCTCAACCTTCTGCTACCTGTCCAAAAAGGAGCCTGAGGTTAGACCAGCTGTTGTGTAGCCACCACAGAGCGATAGAAACGTATCGATAGTCCTGTGGGTCACGTCCTGCAGGAAGCGGGCTGCGAAGGTCATTAGACGCTTCCAGACTCCAGCTTGTAGCACCTGCGTCACAGAGTAGTACTACTCGAAGGCGAGGGACGTTGCGATGCATCCGACATCGTGCTGTAGGGCGATGTGACGGGGGAGGGTCGGGATTCAGGTCGAGATGAATGTCCTTGAGTCCGAGCTGAAGAGGTATACTGGTGACTCTCCCGTGTCCTTCTTGTGCTTCCAACCCGGCTGCACGTGAGGAAAAACTGCAGCTGTTCCCAAAGATAACCCCTCGATTCCTTTACTGGCAAGAAGGAGAAGGTTGGGTCCATCTGATACAGAATGGTGACTCGAAAACTTGAAGGAATTGGACCGAAGGGCAGGGACCCCAAGATTCTGAGTCCAGCAAACAATTCAGGAGCGAACCTGAATGTTGCCTTCCCCTATTCTTTAGAAAGGGCGGAGTCGTACGAGACCAAGAAGATTGCTTACACACTGGCCGAGGCCAGAGCGAGCAAGAGTACCGTCCCCCAAGACGGAATACGATCAGAGGCCTGACGTAATGGTTCTTGAGAGGATCTCTTAAGGGACTAAAAAGTCCGAACCATGCTCCATGGAGGAGGTCTCACTCCGACTGGGGGCAGGGACGTTTGCAGCTTCGCATGAGCGAGGAAAGGTCCAGCGGGAAGGAAAAAGTTTATTCCTTTCAGCCTGAAGGCCAGGGAAAGGCTGAGCGACAGGCTTCACTGACGAGAGCGGAAAGGAGTTTCCTCCCGCCGATAAGCAATAACTCCGTTATTGCTGGAAAAGAGGCCTCAAGGGAAGAGGTATCTCTCCCACGACACCAACCACAGATGACTCTCCACTACGCCTGGTAGACCCCTGCGGATGACTATCGCAGATGACGCGACCTCCGCCCCGCAACTGTAGCGGGTTGTCTCTTCTTGAGGAGGAGGCTTAGTGTCTCCAGGCGTGAAGCCGAAGCGATGCCCCGGCTCGTGAAAGATGTTGTAGTGTGGTTGTTTGAGTAGCCTGTGCCGTGGGAGAAGCTCTCCCGGGAGTTCCGTCAGGGGAAGCAGAGGGTCCGGAAACCGTTCCGCGTATAGTCCCAGTGGAGCTCTCAGGGCCATAGAAAGGTTGACAGACAACCTGGTCTTGTTGAGACCCATTCTCAACAGACAACAATGGTGGGAAGACGCAGGCGTCGATGTTGTCCCACCATCACCGGAATGCATCTTGCCAAAGAGTCTTGGGGTCTGAGACTGGGGGGAAGAACAGCGGAAGCTTGAAGTTCCAAGCTGTCGCGATCAGGTCCCCCAGGCCAGGACTTGCTGGTTACTAAAGGCCAAAGACCCCCAGGTACAGTCTATCTGCGAGGCTCTGCTCAGATAGTCGGAGAGAACATTCCTCTGCCCGGAATGAGCGAGCCGATAGTGGTATTGAGAGGATCTCAAATCATCTCAGTATCTCTACTGCAATATGCGAAGGTATGAAAATGTGTCCCTTGCTGGTTGGAATACGCCAATACCATGAAGTCGTCGCGCACGGAGCGGCTCGGCAGGTGCTGTAGGATCTGTAGAGGGGCCAGACTACGGCCCCTAAGCCTGCCTGAATGATGGAGAGGTATCCTTCCGGTCCTGACCATAGGCCTCAACCGGAACATCCCCCCCCCCCCCCCCCCGCTTTTCTTTGACAAGTCCGAGAACAGCATAAAAAATGTGGGGAAAGGACGAGAATATCCACTCCCATCAAGAGGTTCCATAGGTCAACACCCATTGCAGGTCTAAACGTTCCGCTGGTCCTATAGGGGCCAGAAAGTCCGGTTAATCGTTGCTTTGATACCACCGGAACTTGGGCCGCCCCACAGGGAACTTATCCTGAGGCGACCGTTCGGGACTTTAGACGGGTCAATGAGGAAAAGAGACCTAGGCTAGGAAACGTTCCAAGGTAGGGCTGAAAGCTCTGCTTGACTGAGAACAGGTACTGCGACTCTCCTCAGCCTCGCCACAGTCAACTGAAGGGAAGGCTCGGAGAAGGCGGCAACAGCATCTGGCGTCCCCAGGCGGTCACCCATCCAAGTACCGACCAGACCCGACGTTGCTTAACCTCGCTGGACGGACGAGAAGCGTTGCTTCCAACGTGGAAAGGCCGTTGACTCAATATCATGGCTAGATACACCTGATGTTGAGGCAGAAGTAGAGAAGGCTCCTAGCAAATTACCGTGATCCCTCACTCATGGTAAGGATCTGGAAGCTTGTCCCGGCATTGAAGAAGGTCGAACCCGAGCCTACCGGAGTTGACCAGACCTCCAAAGGCAAAGGAGGCGGAAGCCTGCTCCTGAGCGGCCATGAAGAAAGCAGGGAGAGTTCTCTGGGGAAAAACCTGCGATGCCGCGGCGGGATCGCCACACCGCATCTTAAGTCTAGGCTGAATTCCAAGAGCTTCCTGGAAGATGGATGGAATGGAAACTGAAAGTACCCGTACTTCCGATCCAGTGCCTAAGGACTCCTGCCACCTCGATACCAGTCTGATCGATTCTGCTGTTCCACGCTGGACAAAGTTTGTTCGACAAACTTGATCAGAGCTGAGAGGTCGACTACGGAATTCCCGTCTCAGATGCTTTCCTACGAGAAAGGATCGACTGAAGAAGCCGGGGGGTGAAGCCGTCGACGACCCTATGGAGGACCTTCTCCTAAGGCATGGATCATTCTGCCCAAACGGGCAAAACTCTTGCCGACCCCATGGCATAGAGGTTCAGTGACACTGAATTCGCTGACTGAGACGGAGAGATGGTAAGAGCGAGGCGCGATATCCCTGGCTGATCACAGAGATCGTGCAGGAATCGGCATCGGGAAGCTGTTATCCGGATGAGTAACCTTAGGCATCCTCCCAGCGTGAGACCTGCAAGGGGGGGGTTGCCAATCCTAGAGTTTGTGATCTCTGCCGCTCCCTCTAGGATTATGCCCCCCGTGCTACCTGTTCCTGACAGGAGGGGACTGCTATTGGACACCTAGTCTTAGCTGCCGTAGCCGGTCCGATAACTTAGGCCGACGAGGCTGAAAGAAGAGGCGCTGGAGGCCTGCAGGATCTGGAAGAAAGCGCCTTGGAGGAGTGAAAACGAAAGTCGACTTCCTCCGCACAACCGCTGTGCCTGTCTCCGTCCTTGTGCACAAACAAGCTCTTCCCAAGGATGGAAGAGTGTCTGAGCTTGTCGACATCCACGGATGAGACACCCGAGAGGAAGCCCTCGGTCTCTGTGTGTAGATGGTCCAACATCAACTTGCCCGCAAGTTCAAAACTTGGCGACGAAACGCCAAGGTGCTTGAGCCCGAGAGGAGGAAAGTACCCATGATCTTCCTGGAGCTTCCTTGTACAAAACCTCGAGTCGCAACCGAGGAGGGAAAGGACCTGGATAAGCCCCTTCCACGAGATGGAGAAGAGGAAGGGGTAAACCAGTCACCCCTTGACCGACAGAGAAATCTCGAACGGAAAGTCCCCTGGCAAGACCCTTCCAGGGAATGACGAGGAAGGGCTAACCCAGGTTCTGGAAAGAAGAATATTGCTCAGACCTCCCTGAAGATTCTTCCTGCTCTTGCATGTGCCATGCTCTGAGTTTACGGGGTGAAGACCGTGTTCTGGAAATACGTTCCAGAAGACTCGCCAGGCTGGCCATGTTGCGATGGTAAATCAATGGTTTGCACGTGGCCAAACGTGGAAGTGCCCATGCGCGGGCACGCAGACGAAAGTGCGCGAGGGAGCGCAGAAGGAGGGCGAGCGTGGTAAGGGCAAGAGCTGGTGGTCGGAATCCGAAAGTTCACAGGCGAGCGATGACCCGTAGGCGAGCAATGGATACTGCAGGAATCGAGCCGACGTTCTCGGGACGGAACTCCGTCGGTTGGCGCGACGGAGCGCCGTCGGTTGGCGCGACGGAGCGCCGTCGGTTGGCGCGACGGAGCGCCGTCGGTTGGCGCGACGGAGCGCCGTCGGTTGGCGCGACGGAGCGCCGTCGGTTGGCGCGACGGAGCGCCGTCGGTTCGCGCGACGGAACGCCGTCGGTTCGCGCGACGGAACGCCGTCGGTTCGCGCGACGGAACGCCGTCGGTTCGCGCGACGGAACGCCGTCGGTTCGCGCGACGGAACGCCGTCGGTTCGCGCGACGGAACGCCGTCGGTTCGCGCGACGGAACGCCGTCGGTTCGCGCGACGGAACGCCGTCGGTTCGCGCGACGGACCGCCGTCGGTTCGCGCGGTTCGCGCGACGGCGATGGAATACCGTTGGTTCGCACGCGGGCGAACATTGGAGCGCATGCGCATAGGCGCGCGGGCACGTGGTCGTGCGGTCGCGCAGGCACGTGGGCGCGCGGGTAAGCGCAGGCGGTCGGGAGACCGATGGCGCGTAGGCGGGCGATGGCGCGTTGACGAGCGATGGCCCATAGGCGAGTGAAGGCGCGTTGGCAAGCGATGGCGAGTCGGCAAGCGATGGCACGTTGGCAAGCGACGGCGCGTTGGCGAGCGGTGGTGCGTTAACAAAACGCTAGCGCGCAGGCGAAGAATCGCGCGGGCGCGTAGGCGATCGCTAACGCGTAAGAGACTAGGGATGGTTAGCGCGCATTGCGCTAAACAGAAGGCGCGCAGGTGCATCAGGAAGGCGAGCGCTGAAGCGAGCTGTCAATCAGGCGATCCTGGACGGTCAGGAAAAACCGTTGGCGCCCATTGGTGCGTGGCAGGAAAGGGCGCGCAGATGTGCGCTGGCGATAGAAGAAAGCTGGCGCACAGAAGGACAGAAGTAAAGGTGAGCGCTGGCGAGCAGGAGGAAGATCTAAGGCAAGACTCAGCTACCGGAGATCATGGTCCACAGCAGGCGAGCGCTAGATCGCTACTGATGGTGTCCAGAGGACCTGACACGCGTGGCAGATCGATGGCGATCGTTGACGCGCAGGAGAACGCTGACGAGCAGGAGAACGTTGGCGCGTCTGTGGTCGCTGGCGAGCTGGTGATCGCTGGCGAGCAGAAAGCAACGCGTGGAATACTGTGCGTAGAAGAAGAGTCCTTATCCAAGACCTGAACCGAAGTTCTAGATTGCGCGGGCGAACGTGGGCGCACAGGGTGCGTAACAGGAACCAACAGGAACAGCAGCGACGATCATCAGGAGAGCGCTGACGAACAGGAGAGAGTTGACGAACAGGAGAGAGTTGGCGAACAGGGGAGAGCTAGCGAACAGGAAAACGCTGATGAGCAGGAGAGCGCCTGTGCGCTAACACTGAGCAGGAGAGCGCCTGTGCGCTAACACTGAGCAGGAGAGAACACTGCAGAAGGGCGCGCAGGGGAACCTTGACATGCAAGGGAAGCACCCCCGTGGGAGGCAACCCTTTGCCCCAAAGGGACCAATGTCCGTCGGAAGATCGTTGTCCGCCGGAAGACCGTTGACCGTCGGATGACGAGGTCAGACTGCTGTCCATCTGCACCAGGAGCGGAATGTCAAGAAGAAGGAGCTGCAGGCTGCATACGGAGATTCAAAAAGGCGCCTCTTAGCACCCTTATGGGAGTCCCTTACGACGTAGCGGACGATGAGCCTTACGGCGAAGGCAGCCAACAGCAACAACAGCAGAAGAGTCCTCAGAAGAGGAGTCTCTATGAGTGTACTCTCTCGCGAACGAAAGAGAAACACTTTGTAGAAGAGACGGGTCAGCCAGTGACCTAAAAAGAGCAATCCTTCGAAGAGGGGCTCCTGCAGTTGCCCAGCCCCTTGAGCGTTGCTGCAGGTGCGACCGCTCAGCACCAAGAGCATAGTCGCACGAAAAAAAAGGCAAGAGAAAAACCTTCCAAAGGGGAAAAACTCAAGCCTGGACAGGAAAACTTCCCTCGGAAGGAAAGTTACCCACCCAAGGAGGCGAGCCTCCTGAGTGTTCTAAAATGTACTGGAGAGCTGTCAATCGTCACGGGAGTACTTCCAGGAGAAGGAGACACACCCCTGACGAAGATGAATAGGGGAGGCAGCAACAGCCGAATCCCCAGGCCTCAACAAGACAGCTCACTCCGATGTCACATTACAGAAACGAACTAGATCGGTAACTGTGAAAAATAAAAACAAAAATCATTAGTTAACATTCATTCCCCGGGAAGGCTCCGAAGAGGAATCCCGAGGGAAAGGAACACAAGAATTACACAACAGGCACGTGCCATCACAACCACTTACACTCACGGAAGGAGAGCTGCAACCAACACAGAATTATAACAATTACAATTATGTAACTATGTAATTATGTAATTTAAAAATGAATGAACACTAAAGAAAGAACGAAGACCCCGAAAGGAATCATTCTACAAAGCTGAAATATCAACAAATACAATTAGATTCATAAACTAATTTAAGACTAAACGTACGGCGTAGCAACCCCACCCACACGGGAAGGAAGCTACTCAGACGTAGTAAAAGTAACATAGTAAAAGGGTGAACGACCTCAAAGAGAGAGAGAGAGAGAAAGACAAAAGTCAAACTCGATCGCGATCCATGAAATTACACCATGGTGGCCTAACTGCCGAGGGCTCCACGGTGATATCGTACACTACACACACAAGCACAAACTCTGAAAAGGAAACTTACTGATTTCTATACTCAAATATATACATAAACACGAAAAAATTTTTACATATATATTGAGTAAAAGAAAAGTAAGTGATTAAGTAAAGACAAAACAAACAATGACTGCCAAGCGAGGACAAAGACAGAGACGTCTGTCCATGTCCGAGCCAAAATTGAAAGTGAAGCAGTTCACCGGTGTGTGAGGGGGGGAAGGGTAGCTAGCTACCACTCCCCTACCCCCCCGCTAACTAGCGCGGTGGTAATACACCCTCGTTAAATTCAAATGGCTCGCCATTTCAGCTACGCTAAAAGGTAAACCCAATGTAAATAGCGTGGTTTGTATTTCGGTTACGGAACAAATAATGACTAGTTCAAATTCTGTGTCACTTCACGCACGTATGAACTGAGAACGGTAACATTAGCAATGTTACTAATGTTACACAGCGTTACCAACGTTGCAGTGGCATTGATAACGTTAGCAATGCTTACATTAATATTATCATGTGTATTTTAAAGAATTTTTCCATATACCCTTTACACAATATATAAAAGAGTACAAAATGGGTATAGAACCTAACAAACCCACCTAACCTAACCTAGAAGTTCCCAGGTCACAAACCCAATATAATGCCCTTTGTTATTATATATCATGTTAATCCGTATCACTTCACTCACGTTACGATAACGTTAGCACTGTTATGATAACATTATATATAATGGTTCTTGTTCCGCCATTAGCTCACTTCGCTCACATGAAAATAAAACATCAAGCTCACATGTACTGGCAAGCAGTAATGTTGAGCTGTGCACGCTAAAATTAGTAATGTTACGCTAACATTAGCAACATTAAATATAATGGTTCTTGGTCCTTGCTTACGATCACAGGAAAATAAAACATCAACCTCGTATGCACTGGCAAGCAGTAATGTTGAGCTTCACACTAACAAAATATAGTAAAACTAAACCATTAAAATTAAAGAAATTAATGACTTACTTTTATGACCGTGACAACATAACTTGTGGGTCACGGGGGTGAACTTGTGACTGTGAGTCTGTAGGGTCTTAACTGCTTTGCCTTATTTTAGTACTGCACTTGGAACACTGTAAACGTTGGTATATTACATTATGAGATTTAAGAAAATTATCTACATTGGAATTCACCAAAATACTTTCAAGTATGAATTACTGCAGTCGTTACAATTTTCTAAAACTTCAATTGTAAATTACGGAAAAAGACATCACTTGAACTTACAAAGACCTGACTTGGGCAAAGGTTTCCATGTAAAGGGATTTGTTGGAATGGGGGTAGGGAAATATCAACCACCCTGTTCAAACTTAAGATACGTATGGGTTTGTGATTGGTTAATGGAAAAGCAACGGAGTCTAGAGAGTAAACATGAATGATCCAGAATGGGAATCTTGTCCAGAGCAAGTATTTATGTGAAATCTGGGAGTGACAAGGTAATAACAAAATATACAAAAGTAAAGTAGAAAGATAAAATGGAGTGTATGATAAATAATATTTGATGGGTATATAAAATGAGGTGATTTTATAAGGTATCGGATAATAAAACGGGTAATACTGGGGTCAAACGTAATATTTATACAAGGGTATTACATAACTGATCAAGCAATAGACTTTAACAGAGCTGGTGGAGAAGACGAATAGTTACATTTCACGATTAAATAAGAAGAAATCCTATTGGTGGAGGAACAGTCTCTGCTATGTACAAACGAACGAACAGGAGCCACTACAACCGGCAAGTAGAATGAGAAATATTAAATGAAAAATCACTGTTAATGTTAGCATGTTACACTAACATTTGATCTACATCACACATTGGCAGCTCTAGTTACCGTATTTTTTCACGAGACATATCCAGTTATACTGTTTTGTCTTTTCCTCCATTTATTATACATCCAAGAAGGTAATGTATAAAGAAGAAAAGGCTTGTTTTACCATTATATATCGTTTCCCCAGTATGTTTTCCCCACCCGAAACCCCGAGTTCCCACTGGGGGTCCCCCATTACCGCAGGTTATAGATATATATAGATATATAGATATAGATATATATATATATATATATATATATATTTCTGAAACTATTCATTTGCGACGGGAACGAGTGTCATTTTCGAAGAGCGTAATTTTTTCTATAAGAAAAAGTAGTTTTTTCCTAGGTTACATTGCCCTGTAATACAGTAAAATAATACCCCTTTTTGTACCTTTTTATATATTGTGTAAAGGGTATATGGAAAAATTCTTTAGAATACACATGCTAATATTACCGTAGCATTACTAACATCGTAACGTTGGTAACGCTATATAACATTGGTAACGTTGGTAACGTTGGTAACGTTGGTAATGTTAGCGTTCGCAGTACATACGTGAGTGAAATGACACAGAATTTGAACAAGTCATTATATTTTAACATTTTAATAGAATATAAGTAACTAGAGATATTATATGGTAATACTGTAGTTTACAACACCAAGCTCTCCATTTACTCCAAAATAATGCAATCCTGCAGCTCTCATCTTCTTGCACAGTAATTAGGTGGTTATTTAAATTCTGGGAAAGCAATAATTAGCAAGATATGTTGAGGAAGGGGGAAGGGGTTGTAAAAAGAAAATAGGTCGGTTTCCTCACTGAACGACTCGGAACTGACATGTCAACACAGTCAACCAAACAGAATTCGTGATGCCAGCGTACATAAACAGAAGTCTGTGATGCCAGCGTACATTTGATATACTGTATATTCAAAATATGCTTAGTTAAAAATGGATTAATTACTCAAAAGTATCCATAAAATATGAAATTTACAAATAGTGACACTTTTGAGTAAGCACTCAATCATTGATCAAGTACATTTTGAATATACAGTATATCAAATGTACGATGGCATCACGAACTTCTGTTTATGTACGCTGGCATCACGAACTTCTGTTTATGTACGCTGGCATCACGAATCCTGTTTCGTTGACTTTGTTGACATGTCAGTACCAAGTCGTTTAGTGAGGAAACCAACCTATTTTCTTTTTATAACCCCTTCCCCCCTCCTCAACATATCTTGCTAATTATTGCTTTCCCAGAATTTAAATAACCACCCAATTACTGTGCAAGAAGATGAGAGCTGCAGGATTGCATTATTTTGGAGTAAATGGAGAGCGTGGTGTTGTAAACTATTACCCATTATATTTAAACATTTTAACAGATAATATATGTTTTCCTGTAGGATATAACGTGATTTAACCAGTCTTCACCTTCATTTCATCCGTAATAACAGCAACCAGTTCCTC
>NC_090741.1:7535090-7577590 GCF_036898095.1 Palaemon carinicauda | reverse complement strand
AGTACAATATTCATGGAAGTTTAATGACAATGATCAATATTTAGGCCCAACTATGGGGCTCCACTAGCAGTGATTAGTTAATTATATCCCTATTCCACAGTGAAAACAGTATTTACACAGGCCTAAGTTTATCATGAATAACTAACATCAATTAGTGAGATACATGGGCCTGCTTTTTTGAGCACAGTAACTCCATCCTGGGTTTGATACCAGAGATGGCAACTCGGAGATCATCCTCCACCCTGAGTCTTGATCGGTATTTGTTTTTTATATAAGTCAGTGCCGAAAAAGTCTTTTCACATAAATAGGTTGATCCAAAAGGAAGTAATACATCCATTGCTGCCATGGATAATCGTGGATATTCCCTTGCAATTGAAATCCAGAACTCATCCAGTGTGGTTGAGCCAAACGATGCCTGTAAAGTCCGATCACTGGAGAGCTCCAGCAGCTCATCCTCCATGTCGGATGATAAGTGATCCCCTGTAGCAGTGAATGGTTGCCGTATCCAGTCATATTGTTGTGGGGTTGTCTCTTTTGGGAAGTATTTCTTGAAGTGGTCCACAAGACCTTGTAGGTGAGTCGTGATCATTACCTTCACGTTATTGACGCTTAATTCATTCTCCGCCATAAATTCTTCCACCTCAGGAAACATTTCAACACTGCCCCCATCAACTCGCACAGCCCATCGTTCCAGCTTCCTTGTAAATGCATCAATTTTGTCAGAAAGAATCAAGATGTTCGTGTTTGGGCCTTGTAGTGATAAATTCAGCAGATTAAGTCTTTCGAATATACAAGACAAATATGCTAGACTTGCTAACCAGTCAGGGTCAGTCAGATAGTCAGCAAGTTGGGACTCAGATTTGATCTGGAACAGGCGCACCTCATCTCGTAGTTCGTACAAGCGGCTGAGAACTTTGCCTCGGGACAGCCACCTGACTTCTGTGTGGAACAACAGTGCTTCATGCTCCGAGCCCATCTCATTGCAGAGTGTGGAGAACAGCCTGGCATTTATGGGACGTGTTTTGATGTAATTTACTATTTTAATCGCAGTTTGAAGAACACTGCTTAACTCTGGATTGAGTGCTTTGCTAGCAAGAGCTTCCCTGTGAATAATACAATGTGTAAAATTTATGTGAGGTGCCACTTGTAAAACTTTTGCTTTAAGTCCTTTCCTCTTACCCAACATTGCCCCAGCACCGTCTGTGCATACACCAACACACTGGTCCCAAGACAAGCCCTCCTTTTGTATTTTGGTGTCTAGCTTTGTGAAAATGTCACTACCTGTACAGGTCCTCTCTAGTACAGTGCAAAAAAGCATGTCTTCTTGAAGTTTTCCACCAAAACTGTATCTAATGAATGCAAGTAATTGTGCAGAATTTGATATGTCTGTCGACTCATCTAGCTGCAAAGCATACTTCTTTCCCTTAACCCTCTCAATCAGCTGACGCTTAATGTCATTTGAAATGTCATTAATTCGTCGAGTAATGGTGTCGTTAGACAGCGGGACTGTTTCCAGCTCACGGGCCATCTTATTACCATGCATAATCCGACTCATAGTCACTGCACCAGGTTTCATGAGGGTTTCCCCAATGGTATGTGGCTGCTTGGACTGTGCAATTAGGTATGCTACCTCAAATGATGCCATCTGAGCTTTGGCAGAGGTGGTGGTTTTCTGAGCTAGCACTTGTTTTTGACCCTGCAACTCTCCCTCCTTTCGACGGAAAAATTCTATTGGTTTATCAGCATGAGAAGGATGCTTGCTTTGCAAATGCCTTTTCATTTTCACAGGCTTTAAGCTTTCATTTGCAAGTACTTCTGAGCACATAACACATTGGGGGTACTGCATCTTATCAATGGTAAAACTAGTGAATCCGAATTTTATAAATTCTGCTTGATATTTCCGAAGTTTGGGTTTGGATGATTGGTCATACTGGGAGGTCTTACCCTTACGTTTGTCTTGCCTTTTATCTATATTTGAAGTAGAACTGGTAGATGGTAGTTCGGAAGGAATCTCATCAGTTGTTTCTGAGACACTGTTGTCAGTATCTGATGTTCCTTCCTTGTTTGCAGTCCTACGAATTATCCATCGCTCCATGTTGCTTAATATGTATATAGCTTGCTATCAAAAATTGTCCCTAAACACACACGAGGCAGCTGTGACTGAGGAAAGACTCACCGTTGACTAACTCGACTCATGTGCCGTCTTGGACTGCTGATAGTAAATGCCATATTGATAATCAGATAGATAAAATATCAATTAATTGTTATTTAAATACCAGATAAATTTGAAAGTATGTATACTGACATTTAGTTTTAAGCATCACGTAATCTGAGACCCTGAGTATCAAGCAAAAGTCAAAATTTTACTGTAAATTGGTGATGCATTGTTATTAAGCATCTGGCAACTGGTCACGCTCATTCACTGTGCGCCAACGGAGCTCAGGACTGGAAAACGGACAGGTACTGAACGTGTACGAGTGTAAATTGACAGTGAGATGGGGAGGTGACATCTCGGTTTTGTACGATGTTTCTAGGAAATGTAGGTAAAATATTGGAACTATTGCAAGTACATTGTATAATAAAATGTAATGCGTGGAAAAAAATTATGAATAATAGTTTAACACTATCAGTGGCTAGATATATAAATATATTATATTTATTGGTTTTTTTTATTTGCTTATCAACTAATCAGTTACTGATTTCATCAGTTGATTTATTTATTCATTAACTAATCTATTTATCAATCAATCAGTTTATTTACTTATCCATTAATTTTTTACATTTTATATATTCATTTAATTACTTATTTTTTCATTCATTTTTGTTTGCATTTATCTATAAATGTGTTAATTCATTTATTTATCTATTTAACTATTCAGCTATTTACTTATTTTCCCTTTTGTATATCTTAAATTTATTCGTTTATTATTTCATAATTACTATTGTATTTCTTTATATGTTTAGTTTGTTTTATTTAAATATTATGTATTCATTTACCCATACATGAAAGTCCATCAGCTTTAATAATTTTGCTTCGTTTTTTATAGTTAACAGACTCGTTTGCTTAAAGGGGAAAAATAAAATGACAAAATATGAGTAAGTTACGGCAAAACTAGTATGCTATTAGCGAGGGAATATCCTACTCGTATGAGAATCACGCGGACTGACGGATATACACCCTTGCTCAGAACTGTCAAAAATAGCAAAAAAAAGACGTTTATGTTTGATAAATCATACCTTCCAAAACTAATAATGCTAGCTTAAAATCAATGACACTACTGCATAGAAACTTAGTCCCAGCGCAGCAGTGGGGGAATCACTAGTGTGTAGTATTTAGTTTAGTTTTTGCAAAGGCCCATGGTGTTACTATTGTCCCACCCGGCTCTCTTTTCAGTGTTATTCTTAAAGATGCGTAACAATTCGTAACTAGTTACGGTAAATGACAAAATATAAGGTGTATATATGTATATATATATATATATATATATATATATATATATATATATATATATATATATATATATACATATATATATATATATATATATATATATATATATATATATATATATATATATATATATATATTTGTTGTACTAAAATATAAACATTTGGTTTATTATTGATTTGAAATATTTTAGCAGAATTATTATGATTTAGCCTTAAAACTAAAGTTGACCATAATACTATTTTTTGCTTACTTATATTTATATTTTCTTAACATCATCTCGCGACCCCCCCAAAAGCATTTGGCGACCCCCAGGGGGGTCGCGACCCCCAGTTTGAGAAGCACTGCACTAGAGGGTTATAAACATTGAGTTATATACATTGTTCATCATTTATTCTTAATATGTTTTATGTTCATTTGAGTTATATACATTGTTCATCATTTATTCTAAATATGTTTTATGTTCATTTCAGATTGACCGTGGTCATTGTTCAATAATAAAGACATTTGAATAAATGGACCAAGCTCTTATTTATGACCACGGCCAGAGATGGATTCAGGATAACAGATATTGTGAATGACTAAATCCTAAGAACTAATCAAAATGCCAGCAGTAGGATGTCCAATACCAGGCTGTGATTACATCACAGACGACCTTGAGGCCGCCATCGTAGCTGCACTCATAACTGCTTACTGCACCACACATGCTCCTGGACAAGCTGCCAAAGTAGAAAGAGTTAAAAGACCCACAATATCGACAGCGGGAACAAGTGAAGAATGGGCATATTTTCAATCACGATGGTCTGACTATGTAGACGCAACTAAAATTGAGGGCCGTGATCGCGTGGTACAGCTTCTAGAATGCTGCGAAGAACAACTTCGAAAAGACTTAACACGATCAGCTGGTGGCAGTCTTACTAACAAGACTGAAGTAGAAGTGATGGGAGCAATAAAAAACTGGCAGTTCGAGAGGAAAACACCATGGTAGCTCGAGTGACTCTACACAACATGCGTCAAGACCGTGATGAGCCTGTACGACGTTTCTGTGCACGACTTATAGGACAGGCTAGTGTTTGCAAATTCCTGATAAAATGTCCAGGATGCAACGTTGATGTAAATTATACTGACACAATAGTGAGAGATGTATTAGCACTCGGCATATGTGACCCTGAAATACAATTAGATCTACTTGGTGATAAGAATCAGGACATGTCATTAGAAGAAGTTGCACAGTTTGTCGAAGCTAAAGAATCTGGTAAACGATCTGCCTCCCGACTATTAGACTCTCATGAGGTCCAAGCAGCAGCCAGTAGTTCATACAGAAAGGCAAAACAAACCGCTGTCAAAGATAAAAACGAAGTCTGCTCATATTGTGGCAAGAAAGGACATGGTAAAAACACTCCTGCACGTGCAAGAAAATCAGAATGTCTAGCTTACGGTCATAGATGCGAATACTGCAACCGAGAAAATCACTTCGAGAGTGTTTGCCGTAGTAAGGGCAAACCAAAAGTGAAACCCAGTGCTCACAATGCCAATGACTACGAGAATGCGGTGTTCAACACCTTGTGCAGCGTATCATCAATCTCTAAACGACACACTGACAAGACATTGGCTTTGGACCACCATCTGTATGACAACTTATCTGATACTTGGATAAAGAGACCTTCCAAATCTCAACCTTTCATAAATCTGACAATCAGAACATCACCTGAGGATTACGAAGCCTTTGGTTTCCACCTTCAAGCTGGTACACATGCTGTTCGTATATCTGCAATGGCAGAAACTGGATGCCAAAGCTGTCTCGCAGGTATCAAGGTCATCCACAAACTTGGCCTCAAGCAAAGTGACCTCATTCCTGTAACTATGAAAATGCACGCTGCAAATAACAGAGGGATTAAAATCCTCGGTGCCACAATCCTTTGTATCTCAGGAACAGATGAGCAGGGGAACCTTGCTGAGACTAGACAAATGACATATGTCACCGACAACTCGGATAAGCTCTTCATCAGTAGGGAAGCCTGCATCGCCCTTGGCATGATATCGGATAGTTTTCCGACTATTGGTGAAATCTATGACACACAATCGGAAACTCTGGATGCCACCAACAATGAAGTAGGAAGCATTAGTGGACTAGCCAATCAATGTGACTGCCCAAAACGTCAACTACCACCTCCGCCGCCTACAGAATTACCGTTCAGTGCAACCGAGTCCAACCGGTCTAAACTAAAGGACTACCTCTTGGAGTACTACGAATCAAGTACATTCAACGTATGTGACCACCAACCGTTACCACTAATGGATGGACCCCCAATGAAGTTGATGATCGATCCGAGTGCTGATCCTGTTGCTCGTCACACACCAGTTCCAGTGCCGTTACACTGGCAAGGGGAAGTTAAAGCTGACTTGACCAGGACGTCCGCCTTGGTGTCCTTGAACCTGTCCCAATCGGAGAACCAGTAACTTGGTGCCATCGGATGGTTGTATGTGCTAAGAAAAATGGCACACCTCGACGAACAGTTGATTTTCAGCCTCTCAATGTGCACGCTAAGAGAGAAACGCATCATACGCCTTCTCCATTTCACCAAGCAAGGTCAGTACCACAAGGAAATACCACAGTGTACCGATTCAGGAATCTGACCGTCACTTAACTACGTTTATCACTCCTTGGGGACGCTTTCATTACAAAACAGCCCCTCAAGGGTATATTGCTTCTGGCGACGGATATACTCGACGGTATGATGAAATAGTTGCCGAGATACCCAACAAAACTAAATGTGTCGACGATGTTCTTCTTTGGTCTGACTCAATAGAGGAGAGTTTTTTCCAAGCTGTACAATGGCTCGACATATGTGGAAGACACGGCATAACACTCAACCCTGACAAATTTTGTTTCGCAGAAGACACAGCTGAATTCGCTGGATTCGAAATAACCCCAGACACAGTTCGCCCATGTGCAAGATATCTTAGTGCAATTATGGGCTTTCCAACCCCAAGAAATATCACCGATGTCAGATCTTGGTTTGGTTTAGTAAACCAAGTATCGTATGCTTTCAGCATGACCGACAAAATGCTACCATTCAGACAGTTATTGAAACCAGGAACACCATTCACCTGGAATGACAATATTAATGCACTCTTTGAGGAGTCTAAAACTGCCATTATCAACGAAATTGAAGAAGGCGTGCGAATCTTTGACAAAACAAAACCTACCTGTCTCGCCACCGATTGGTCAAAATCAGGAATTGGATTCTGGCTGTTCCAGAAACATTGCGACTGTCCAGACAACCGACCATTTTGTTGTCGCACTGGTTGGAAGATCACACTTGTTGGAAGTAGGTTCACACATGCAGCTGAGTCTCGATATGCACCAGTTGAAGGTGAAGCGTTGGCAGTCGTCGATGCTCTTGATAAGGCAAGATACTTTGTTCTTGGCTGTGAAGATCTTGTGGTCGCAGTTGACCATAAACCCCTGTTGAAAATATTTGGTGACAGATCATTGGAGGACATATCAAATTCACGTCTCAGAAACTTGAAGGAAAAGTCCCTCCGCTATCGATTTCGCATGATTCATATCCCAGGGGTCAAGCATCTCGCTGCAGATGGTGTATCGCGCCACCCAACTGGAAAATCTGAAAAGCTATCGCTTCAAGATGACATTGCATCAGTTGACAGTGTACCTTCCGTGAGAAATGTTCCCCTACACAAATTGCCATCAGCATATTCTGTTTCCACTGACAATGATATTGATACTTGTGTCACCACATCAGCAGTATGCTCACTTGACTCACTTAACGTGAGAGCAGTCACCTGGGACAGAGTTCGCACTGCCACAAGTAGTGACGATAACATGCATGAACTGCTCAGCCTTATAGAATGCGGAGTACCAGAGTCTCGCCAAGAATTTCCTGTACATCTTCGAGAGTATTTTCAATTCCGCAAGCATCTCTACACTGTTGATGGTGTGATACTATACAAGGAGCGTATAGTTATTCCTCCAGCCCTTCGTCAGGAAATTCTCACATCTCTTCATTCAGCACATCAAGGAATTACCTCTATGGTATCGCGAGCAGAGTCATCTGTGTTTTGGCCAGGGATAACACCCACTATAACAGCACTTCGAGCTGGATGCAACCACTGCAATCGCATCGCACCTTCGAATCCTAGTGCTCTGCCTACACCCCTTATATCTCCAGATTACCCATTCCAATGTGTTTGTGCAGATTACTTTCACTACCGAGGAGTTGGATATTTAGTTATAGTTGATCGATACTCGAATTGGCCCATAGTTGAACGATCTTCAAACGGTGCAGAGGGTCTTATAACTTCACTACGCCGAACATTTGTGACATTTGGGATTCCGGATGAATTGACATGTGATGGTGGACCTGAATTTACAGCGACGGCAACTAGGCAGTTTTTAAAGGACTGGGGAGTCCATCACCGCCTTTCCTCTGTGGCCTTCCCACATAGTAATTGCAGAGCCGAAATAGCCGTCAAAACTCTCAAGCGTCTTATAGCGGACAACACGGGCAGTAACGGTGATCTCAACACTGATGAATTCCAACATGCGATGCTCCAATACAGGAACACACCTAACAGAGATACCAAGTTATCTCCTGCAATATGTGTATTTGGTCGTCCCATCAGAGATTTCATACCTGTTCCGCCCGGCAGGTACCGTCCCCACGACACGTGGAAGGAAACACTCGATGCAAGAGAGGAGGCCCTAAGACATCGACACCTTAAACAGGGAGAGCGCTTATCAGAGCACACGAAGAGACTACCCCCACTGTCTGTAGGTGACCGGGTTCGCATCCAAAATCAAACAGGAAATCACCCCCTGAAATGGGACAAAACCGGTGTCATCATAGAAGTCCGCCAATTCGACCAATACGTCGTCAGAGTTGATGGCTCTGGTAGGGTCATGCTAAGGAACCGGAAGTTTTTGAGACAATACGTGCCTGTCAGGAGTATTCCAGAAGTCCGTACAATTAGAGATGACTATAATCGGAATCAGATTGTACCTATTGCCAATCCTTCGACCACTAAAACGTCTGAGACCATTGCGAAGGACACCATTCCGATAACCCAAAATCCGGACACACATGGTACTCTTCCACTGACCACTTTGCCGTTACCAAGTGGTACTACCCCTAACATTCATTTTGATGTTGCTGCTCCGGAATGCTATCCCAACGACCTCGGTAACACTGCGAATCATCAAGCAGAGATTCCGCCTCCTAATGATAGCACAAACTCTCCATCGCAGTTAACTCCTGCCATGCCAACTTTGGAGCAACGCAAGTCCAGTCGTACCCGTCGACCGCCAACATGGCACTGTGATTTCGAGATGAACTAGCTATAGTGTCATCATGATCAACACATGACAATACTGTAATTGTTTTTCAAGTTTCCGTTCCTTCACATGATAACAGGAGTTTAGTGTTCATGAACCTATAATTTTGACGTTTAATTGCCACCCAATGTTTTGACATCAGTTTTAAACCGACCTCCACGAGAGACATTTTAAAAGGCCGTTTAAAAACTTGGGGGGAGATAGAGGGTTATAAACATTGAGTTATATACATTGTTCATCATTTATTCTTAATGTTTTATGTTCATTTGAGTTATATACATTGTTCATCATTTATTCTAAATATGTTTTATGTTCATTTCAGATTGACCGTGGTCATTGTTCAATAATAAAGATATTTGAATAAATGGACCAAGCTCTTATTTATCCACCACTTTTCTTCTCCCCTCCTAGTTTAGTCTTAGGCTCAGGTCATATTTGGGATCCGTGTGTTTCACATATTCTGTAAGTTACATTTGCAATATTATATATACATGAAATACACAGTGAAGTCTTCGGACATGCAGTTACAAGGAGGAAGCCATGGATATCAAATAATACTTGGGATACTATAAAAAGGAGACAAAGACAGAAATTGATTGTTGAAAGTTTTCGAGGAAGTAAAGAAAATTACAAGGTAGCGCATGCTAAGTATTCCAGTATTGATAGTGGAGTCAAAAGAAAAGCCAGGAATGACTGGAGAGAATATGTAGACAGTAAAGCAGATGAGGCTGACAAAGCTATGAATTCAGGAAGTGGCTATGGTGCAAGAATTGCTCACAGAATTACCAATTAAATCTCGACTGGGTCAAAGAAGAAGAAGTAAATACCCATAAAAAAGAAAGATGGATCTGTTATAGCAACAGAAGATGAAGAAAGACAACGTTGGATAGAACACTTTAGTGAAGTTATGAATAGGAGGTATGAAGGGAATAATTTGATTGCTATACCTGAAGTTGATGAAGACCTTGATGTGCCCATGAATGAATTCAGTTTGTTTCAAGTCGAAGCTATCCTAAAAAAACTAAAGAGATGGAAAGCCCTGGGAAACTATGGAATAACTGCCGAGATGATACTGGCTGAAAATGGACTCCCAGACTACTTACAATATTATTTTGTAGAATGTGGCATGGATAGGCAAAACCTGATGAATGGTAGTTAGGAGTGTTGGTGGAAATAGCAAAAAAAAAGGAGACCTGACTGATTGCTATATTTACAGAGGCATCACACTTACATCAGTTGTTATGAAAATATATAGTATGCTCATTCTAAAGAGACTGGAGAGAAAGATTAATGAAAAGCTGAGAGATGAATGAGCAGGATTTAGAAAAGGTAGAAGTTGCATTGACCAAATTTCCATTTTCAGACAGGTTGTATAGCAATACGTAGAATATCGAAATTCCCTTTTGATGCCATTTGTGGACTATGAAAAAGCCTTTGATAGTGTGCACCGGCCAATTTTGTGGAGAATCCTGCGTTATTGTGGAATTCCTCATAAATATGTAAATTTGATTAAGTCTGCTCATGAGCATAGCAAGTGCAAAGTTAATGTTAATGGAGTCTTATCAAATGAATTTTCAGTGAGCGGCAGAGTACTCCAAGGAAATGCGTTGTCACCTATGTTGTTTTTCCCCCCTCGTGGATTTTGTAAGGCGTAGAACAGTCAGAGATGGTGGAGAAGGATTGGACTGGATTGGTGATAGGAATTTAGCAGACCTAGAGTGTGCTAATGATGCTGTCCTTGTTAGCAGAACACCACAGGATTTGCGATGCTTGCTTACTAGAATGCATGAAATATCACACGAGGTTGGGTTGAAGATGAATAGAAGAAAGACAGATATGATGAGAATGGAGTATGCTATGAAAGATGAAATATTATAAGGAGATAGGATTAATGAGGTAGAATCATTTAAGTATTTAGGAACTATGATCTCCAATACAGGGTCTTTAGAATTAGAGTTTAGTGGAAGATTGAACAAAAACAAATCAGACAATGGCTGGCTTAAGTGAAATTTGAAAATCAAATCGCCTGAAACTACATATAAAAATTAGACTATATATCAGTTTAGTGAGATCGGTGTTACTCTATGGACAAGAGTCATGGTATTACAATAAAATAATCTCCAATAGATATAATAGATTTGAGAACAAAGCCCTCAGAAGGATATTGGGAGTTAAATGGTAGGAGAGGATTAGAAATGAAACTATAAGAGAGATTACTCGAGTGCCATATGTTGATGAGATCATGGTGAGGGTTAGATGGAGATGTTTTGGGCATGCTCTTCACACTCCCCAAGGCAGATTAGTTCACCAAACGTTCAGTTGGGCTCCACAAGGCACTAGAAGAGTTTAAAGGCCCAGGCCTACATAGCTGAGGACTATGAAGTGCGAAGTAGGAGATGATGAATGGAGAAGTATTGAATTAAAAGCTGAAGATAGAGATGACTGGCGAAATCTAACCGAGGTCCTTCCCGTCAATAGGCGTAGGAGGAGATAATATGAAAAAGAATATAGGTAGTCTAATTATCAATATCATTTCATATAGATCTATGGAAAATCACTAGATTAATAATATTAGACCAATTATTGGATAATTTTTATGGTAACATATGAACCGTCTGAAATACCAAAACCCCGTAGAGTTTTTTGAGCTAATTAGTAGGGCGCGTCCGTAATAGATGGAGCTGCAAAGGCGCATGTTTGTTTTTTTCTTTTTCTTTTTTATAGGTAGGCTTTCCTGTGTTCCCTTTACTGTCTTTGCTTCTGAACTCTTGTCTGCTTAACCGTTCCACGGAAACTCGAAATTTTAAATGATCATCATCATCATCCAATCACGGGAAAAAATCTCCCATGAATCAGCTTTATGTCTATAACTCTTGGATGAAATTATATTTTAATATTCAATAATGAATTTCCTCCGATTTTTTTTTTTTCAGAAAATTCTATAATTTCCATGAATGCAATGTTGTTTGCCCTTTGCAATATTGTGATGGCCATTAATATCTCTGATACGATTGCATATCGGATATCTTTTCTCATACTATTATAATGATATAATTTTCTTTTTAATTACGTACTTCCCCATTTAATTCTAAGGTAAGATCTTATAATTTCCAATTATCTTTCATACTATTAGTACTAAGTGAAATAAAGATTTTTAGATTTTTTACTAATGCTACAATTGAAATGAAAGAATAATACCCAAATAAACATATCATTTATTTTGCTTAGTGAACGAAAGTATAATAAATGATACTATTATAATTATCATATCAAGGTCGCCTACTGAATTATGTTCTGTTATTTCTGAACTATAGCAGTTTTTGTCAGTGCGGCTCTGACACTTCTACATTTCTATGATTCTGTGAATAAATGGCTCTACTAGTTTCAAAGGTTGGTGTCCCCGGTCCTACACAGACAGCACAACTTTCATAATTTTACTACTAACTTCAAGGCAAGGGCCTTTCTAATGTACTGTACCACAGTCTTCTCTTCCTTTCCCTGTTTCTTTCAGGGGCGTAGTCGTAGCAAACAATGCTTTTCTACCTGCTACTTCAGAAATTATTGAAAGATATTATATCGCATACATTTAGTAACTCATTTTACATAACTTCTAGAATAAAAGGTTTCTATTAACATACATTTCCCTGTTTGAGTAGGTAATTATCTCTCTCTCTCTCTCTCTCTCTCTCTCTCTCTCTCTCTCTCTCTCTCTCTCTCTCTCTCTCTCTTTATATATATATATATATATATATATATATATATATATATATATATATATATATATATATATATATATACATATATATATATATATATATATATATATATATATATATATATATATATATATACTGTATTTATATACTGTATATCAGAGGCGTGGCTAGGAGTCTGCTAGTGGGTGGGACAAGATTAATAGCGTACTTTATTAATCCTGTGGGTGGGCACCTTGTGGGCTCAGCTGAATTTAGGGGGGCACTAGGGGAGCAGAGCAAGGCTTTGCATGAAACTTTCAGAGGCATTCTGAAGCCATAAGAGAAGGGTATTAAGGCATATTCTGAGATCAGCGGTGGATATTAGGGTATTATACAGGTGTCTGTGATTCTGAAATGTATCAAGAAAAACATAGATGTACAGAAATCTGGTACATTATAATTATACTTAATTACAGAATAAGAGTTTCAGACATGTAACTGAAAAACATGAAATGGGTCAAGAAAAACATAAATTCCACTGCGCATAGACACTGTAAATTAAAAACAGGGAAATAAAAGAACAAAAAAGTAGACTTTATAAGTCTATTGTGTAGTTGGTATTCTTGATAAAAAATTAAATAGATGAACGAAATTATATTTGTGTGTATATATATATATATATATATATATATATATATACATATATATATATATATATATATATATATATATATATATATATATATATATCATCTCCTCCTATGCCTATTGACGCAAACGGCCTCGGTTAGATTACACCAGTTGTCTCCATCTTGAGCTTTTCACTTATTACTTGTCCATTCATCATCTCCCACTTCACGCTTCATAGTCCTCAGCCACGTAGGCCTGGGACTTCCAACTCTCCTAGTACCTTAAAGAGCCCAGTTAAAAGTTTGGTGAGCTAATCCCTCTTGGGGAGTGCAAAGAGCATACCCAAACCATCTCAATTTGCCCCTCAGCATGATGTCATCCACATATGACACTCGAGTAATCTCTCTTAAAGTTTCATTTTTAATCCTTTCCTGCCATTTAAATACCAATAGTCCTCCGAGGGCTTTGTTCTCAAATCTACATATCTGTTAAATGATGCTTTATTGTCATACCAAGATTCATGTCCATATAGTAACACCTATCTCACTAAGCTGATATATAGCCTGATTTTTATATGTAATTTCATGCGATTTTATTTTCAAATTCTACTTAACATAGCCATTGTCTGATTTGCTTGTTTCAATCTTTCAAGAAACTAAGATTCTGAAGATCCTGTATCAGAGATCGCAGTTCCTAAATATTTATATGATTCCACCTCATTAATCCTTTCTCCTTTCAATGGTATTTCATCTTCCATTGCATATTCCGTTCTCATCATCTCTGTCTTTCTTCTATTCATCTTCAGCAAGTCCAGCCGTGTTCTGCTAATAGGGACAGCATCATCAGCTTATTCTAGGTCAACGAATTTTCTATTACCAGTCCAGTCCACCATCCTAACTATTCTATGCATTACAAAAACCATGTGGAGGATAAACAACATAGGTGACAACACATTCCCTTGAAGTACTCCACTGTTCACTGGAAATTCATTTGATAGGACTCCACTAACATTAACTTTGCACTTGCTATGCTCATGAACAGACTTAATCAAATTTACATATTTAAGAGGAACTCCATAATAACGCAGGACTCTCCACAAAATTGGCCGGTGCACACTATCAAAGGTTTTTCATTATTATTATTATTATTATTATTATTATTATTTGCTCAGCTACAACCCTAGTTGGAAAAGAAGGATGCTGTAAACCTAAGGGCTCCAACAGGGAAAATAGCCCAGTAAGGAAAGGAAATAAAGAAAAACTAAAAAAGAAATTTAAACAAAATAATAATATTATAATAAATCTTTCATTTTTAAACAATAAAAACTTGAAAATAACAACAGGATAAAAACTATAAAATAACAAGAGGAAGAAAAACATGATAGAATAGTGTGCCCGAGTATACCCTCAAGAAAGAGTTCTCTAACCCAAGACAGTGGAAGACCATGGTACAAAGGCTATGACACTACCCAAGACTAGAGAACAAGGGTTTGATTTTGGAAGGTGCTTCTCCTAGAAAACCTGCTTATCATAGCCAAAGAGTCTCTTCTACCCTAGCGAAGAGGATAGTAGCCACTGAACAATTTCAGTGCAGTAGTTAACATCTTGAGAAGAAGAATTGTTTAGTAATTTCAGTATTGCCAAGTGTACGAGGAAAGAGGAGAATGTGTAAAGAATAGGCCAGACTATTCTGTGTATACGTCGGCAAAGACGAAATGAGCCGTAACCAGAGAAAGGGAGCCAATATAGTGTAGCCTTGGCCAATCTACTACCTATAGTCCACAAATAACATCATACACATTGCTGTATATATATATCTATATATACATATATATATATATATATATATATATATATATATATATATATATATATATATATATATACAGTATATATATATATATATATATATATATATGTATATATATATATATATATATATATATATATATATATATATATATATATATATATATATATATATATATATATATATATATATATATATATCGGAACGCTTGGGCTCATAGCATCATGCTTCTCCAAATAGGGTTGTAGCTTAGCTAGTAATAAAAATAATAATAACAATAATAATAATAATAATAATAATAATAATAATGATAATGATAATATAATCATCATCATATATATATATATATATATATATATATATATATATATATATATATATATATATATACACAGTATATATATATATATATATATATATATATATATATATATATATATATATATATATATACTGTGTATATATATATATATATATATATATATATATATATGTGTGTGTGTGTGTGTGTGTGTGTGCGTGTGTGTCTGGGTGTGTACATATATATGCATATGTACTGAAAGGAACAAAATATGAAATAAACTGCTTGGTATACATTATAAGTGATGAAACAACGGATTACTACAGCATGACTCATTTTTACAATGGTCTCCTGTTCCTCTGATTTTCCGCAAATCTATCATCAAATCCTTCCAACTCTAGTCTTTTAACTTGCATATTTTTAATTGATAGCATAGCAAAATTACTTAATCTGTCACTGTCTTTGTCTGAGAGTAGTGTTAATCAATTTTAGAGCAGAGAAGCTTCACCATTGTGAAGCTGACGACATAGGTAACACCACAGAAATTTTGGCTAGTCTGGTGAGTTCGGGAAATACCCTCTCATATGGATTAAGACTTTTCAGTGTCTAACAATGATTTAGACTTTTCAGTGTCACTTACGTCCTTGTAGCGTGTTTTAGAGTACAGCTCATGTTTGAGATCTTCGTTGTTAGCATTATAGGCATGAATAAGTCCACACATTTTCTCGAAAGGTATGAATTCTGTACTCTATGAGTTGAGTGACTGTAATGCTTTCATAAGTGTGCATATTTCATTACTGAACGGCCTTTCCATTCTAACAACTTATGTAAACAATAATGTAAACAAAGTGAATTCGTGACGAATCCTGAACACTGAGTTCAAAGTGTGCTTCCTGACTGTTTTCCAATACAATTAACAACAAACTCTTACAATTTGGTAGAAATTCTACGTTTCCGTTATGGTTTATAGTATTCTAAACTCGTGTCAAAGCCAAGAGCTGTTAAACTCTTTTCCATCTTATCCCACAAAGGATAAAAGAAGAGGGATCTGAATGCATCTACTCCAGCAGAAATGTTAAAGATCAATTAATTTTCCTGTTTTTTTATCAAGTCAAGGTTAGAATCACCAAGAATATATGTCATGATAACTAACCTCACAGCAAAATGAGCATTCATTTGGCATACCAGTCTGCTTGCATCAACAGCCTTATCTGCATTGAAGTCATCCGATAAATCTTCCAGAACACGTGCCACCGCTGACAACCTATCTCTGAATACTCTGTAAGCATCATACCTACAAGCCCATCGCTTTAGCCCGCTTGTTTGCTCATTAGGACACACTTCCTTTTGTACACCTATCCACTAATGAATACATACAGTTTTTCCAACATGAGGAAATATTATGAATCGTCATGTAAAGATTCGATGTCATTTACAAGAACTAGATATGGATGATGGACATGACAGTGTACATAGAAAGCAAATAATGCCTCTTGTTTTATACGTGCTGCAACTCCTATGTGTTAGCCACTCATAACTGATGCACTATTATAATATTGACCAACGAAATTGGCCTTGGAATAATTTCCTTGTCTTTTAGAACATTAATTATTTTGGAAGTTAGTGCATTTGCATCAAGTTGAAAATAATCATTCATTTATTTTTTATCTTTATAATATTCTTTTCAAGTAAAAAGGATTTTAAAGCGTAACGTTTTCTCATATAATAAGATCTCATTTCAAGTCATTTCAAGGGTAATTATAAAACTGGTATAATTCTTATTTAGTTTTCTTTTATTTTCAACCAGTTTCAAATTTGCGTATATTCACTGTATACTAAGCGTTTCCCTAAAAGAAAATTAACATATTCCTGAAAGAGTAAGCACTTTGAAATTAGCTGAAAAAAAATCTCAAGGTAATAAAATTAAAAGGTAACAAAAGTATATTGATAGTGGTACAATAGATAAATGTAACGAAATTCCGCATGCGTATATATTAGCGCAAAACTCGGGATTGATTGATTGATTGGTCTGCATTCATCTTGGCATTGCAACAAAACTCGGGAATCTGGAATTTATGAGAATTTGTAGATATAATATACAGATGTAAATATGTATACTAGTATATGCATATATAAATACGAGTACACACACACACATATATATATGTATATACTGTGTATATATATATATATATATATATATATATATATATATATATATATATATATATATATATATATATATGGGTTCCGTTCAAAATCCCGAAGCTTAAAATCCCGAATGTCAAAATCCCTAAACTTGAAATCCCGAATGAATTAAAATCCTGAATTATCAAAATCCCGAATCTTAAAATCCCGAATTATCATAATCCCAGTAAATTATCCCTTTGTCTTAATCATCTCTCTCTCCCTCTCTTGTACGAGCTTGGGGCAATTGCCATTTTAGGCTTCTTGTAACAATGTCTTTTAGTTTAGTCTGTTCCTGTGTTTTCATAAAGTCACTTCTCCACTGTGGTCTACAAAATACTAAAAGCGTAAAGCCTATAAGAAGAATGGAAGAGATCTGTGAAATTGTTCCTTCGCAAAAAGGTTTTAATAAGTTGAATGCACATGGCTATTTGATGGTGAAAGAGAAAAGTTTAAACAACAGATACTACTGGTGTTGTGAAAGTAGGAAACTGCTTAATTGCAAAGGCCGAGCAATAACCATATTTTCAAATGGACAACATATTCTTAAAAAAACTGTAGACCACAACCATTCACCCAATGCAAGTACAGCGAACGTTTCGAAGATCATAGGTGAAGTAAAACACCAAACTAAAAACACCAAAGAGGCCCCATGTCAGATTATACAATCGTGTACAACCACTGCTAACCCGGAAATTGTTCCATGTTTGCCATCAAAAAATGCACTTCGTCAAAAGATTAAAAGAATTCGGCAAGCTCATCATCTTCCAGAACCAAAGACTATTATTGATATAGAAGTTCCCCTGGTGCTGCAAAAAACATTAAATGCTGAATTGTTTTTAGTGAAGGATTCGACTCTAGAAGGAGAGAGACTTCTAATGTTTACCACTAAAGTTAATGTAGAGAAACTAGCACATGCTTCAATGTGGATCATGGACGGAACCTTCAAAACTGTCCCCACAATTTTTTATCAACTTTACACAATTCATGCCCCTGTTTGCTCAGATACCTCTAGAATATATCCGCTAGTATATATTCTAATGACAGGAAAAAGTGAGTCACTTTATAAACGGTTATTTGATACTTTGGTAGACTTTGCAGACGAGAATGGATTGTGTTTAAACCCTCGAATCATAATGACAGATCAAGAGTTAAGTGTAATCAAAGCCACAAAAGTGAATTTGAAGTGGTTACCAATAAAGTTTGTTTTTTCCACTTTGGCCAGTGCATTTGGCTATACGATATGGTAACGACGAAAATTTCAGTCTAAAACCACGTCATTTGTTTACATTAGCATTCCTTCCATCTGCTGAAATACCAGGAGCTTTCGATGAACTGAAACTGCATCTGCCCGATGAAGCTCATGAAGTTGTCGATTGGTTTGAAATTAATTATGTGCATGGCAGAATAAGAAAATATCTGCGCAACGGTGTAGCTATTCGATCGCCTCCATTGTTTCCACCAAATTTGTGGTCTCTGTATGAATGCTTCCAAAGTGGATTTCCTGGTACCCAGAACAATGTCGAAGCATGGCACAGGTGATGGGAAAATTTAGTAGGCAATGCGCATGTCGGTGTTTATCGCATAATTGTTGAGTTTCAAAAAGAGCAGCAGCACGTAATGAACGAATGTGAACGCATTGTGCGAGGCGATTCTTGTCCAAAAAGTAAAAAAAAAAAAAAAAAAAAAAAAAAAAGAATGTGGTATCCGTCGTGAAGAAAGGATACAAAATATAGTTAACGATCGTGAAAACCGACCAGATCTTATGAACTATCTTTGGGCTATTGCTCATAATCTTTCATTTTAAAATATTTCCATATTCTAGTTTTAAATGTTTTAATGTATTCTCAATGATTCAAATACTTTTTTGTAAAGGTGTTGAAGTAAAGGTATTTCTTCTTTTTCTTTTTTGTTTTAAGTTTCCCCACAAAGTTAATCCTTTAATGATGTCGGACAAATCCCTGGTTTCCTTGCATATGGGACAATTACTGGTAATTTCAGACAAACGAATATATGAAAAAAGAGAGAGAGAGAGAGAGAGAGAGAGAGAGAGAGAGAGAGAGAGAGAGAGAGAGAGAGAGAGAGAGAGAGAGAGAGCTGGCAATGGCCTACAAAAATGTAAACAAAATAAAGCCACATTCAGTAAAATACTGAATAAGAAGATAGAACGGATAACAAATAGTAAGTAAAAATTGTACAGGGTGTGTAAGGGGTATGTAATTGAAATTATAAAATATACTGTAAATCACCTAGATAGGTAGGGAATTACACAAAAGAGAGAGAGAGAGAGAGAGAGAGAGAGAGAGAGAGAGAGAGAGAGAGAGAGAGAGAGAGAGAGAGAGAGAGAGAAAAGAAAGAAAGAATAAAAAAAGAGAGAGAAAAAAACTTAAAGAATGGAGAATGGCTATAGTTTTCGGGATTCTGATCTTTCGGGAATCTAAATTTCGGGATTCTGATAATTCAGGATTTTAATTCTTTCAGGATTTTAAGTTTCGGGATTTTGACATTTAGGATTTTAAGATTCGGGATTATGAACCAAACCCCTATATATATATATATATATATATATATATATATATATATATATATATATATATATATATATATATATATATATATATATATACTGTATATATATATGTGTGTGTGTGTATGTGTATTTATATATGCATATACTATGACAGAAGAGACATGCTTGTTGAATGTGCTTAAAGGAACATAGAAAATGAACATGGAGAAGCCCAAATAGAGAAACGAAAAATGAAATAGATTTTATTCCCAGTGAAACAGTAAATTGAGTTAAAGTTGTAACAGTGTTAAACAAGATAAAGTCAAGCGATCATAGAAGGGTGAAAAACAACATTTGTTCAGATCTAAGGCAAGAGAGAGAAAAGTTAATTTTAAGAAAGAATATAAACACTCCTGTGATAAGAGAAAAATCTGACGAGTTTACAGTAGTTTAGCAATACAAAATAGCTATTCCAGGCTAAAAGATGAAATGGATGTATGTAAAGAAATGAACCGTAATTTAACACAAATTGTATTGGAAATAGCACTAGAGATAGGTGGAAGAGTTCCCAAACAAAATCAAGGAAAACTATCGGAAAAGATAAAAAACGTTATAAAGAAAAGATTGGAAATGAGGAGAGAATCCAAGAGAGATGAAATAGAATGACCACAATTATGCAAAACAATAAACAAACTTAAACCCCAAGATATTCTTAAACACGATCAGACAAAAATTTTGGAAACACTAAATAAAGGAAAAAGCATCAAATTGATGAAAAGAAGACGCGGAACAGGGCGCTAACAAATGTTTGCTCTAAAGGATGAAAATGGAAATATTATCCACAATAGAGATGGAGTGATACAAATTTCACAGGATTTCTAGACAATGCTATACAATAATGACATAAAAAACAACTTCACCAATAAAAATAATGAAACATCCGAGTCGAAGAAGATAGCCTAAAATTTATTTAATAATAGATAGAGGAGATTTCATAGTAGTAAAACTATTTTAACTCTGCACCAAAATTAATTATTATCATTAGGCTATACTAATTCACAAAAAGGGAGACACAAAAGACTTGAAAAATTACTGCCTAATAAGTTTGCTCTCTGTAATATATGAAATATTTACAAAGATTATATAAGGCCAAATAGGAAGACAGCTAGACTTTAATCAACCAAGGGAGCAAGCAGGCTTTAGAATGGGTATTCAACAACTGTCCATACCTATGTAATTAACCAGCTAATTCAAACTTCAGAGTATGACAAACTACTATGTATAGCATTTATAGACTATGGTAAATATTTGATTCTGTCAAAACCTCAGCAGTTATGAAAGCTCTCAAAAATAAGGAATTGAAGAATGCTATCTATGAACACTTGTAGATATCTATACAGGAAGTACAGCAATCCTAAAACTACATAAAGATAGTGAGAAAATACTGATTGAGAGAGGAGTTATGCACAGCATCACTAGAAGAAGATTTTAGAAATTTGGATTGGAAAATGTAGGAATTGATATTAATAGGGAATACCCCAACAACTTAAGATTTGTAGATAACATAGTTGTGTTTAGTGACTCATGGGAAGAATTACAAAAGTTACTATAAGATTTGATTACAGAAAGCAGATATGTAGGACTGAAAATGAATATGATTAAAACTAAGATAATGTTTAATTAAAATGCTGAGAGACAACAAATAAGAGCTATGGACGAGCATCTACAGATTATTAATGAATATACATATTTAGGGCAGACAGTAAGTATTTCCCCAGGAAATGCGACAAAAATAATAGAAGGATAAGAATGTGATGTAGAGCATTTGTTAAACAAAACAAGATTATGAAAAGTAGAATGCCACTATAATAAGAAAAGTACTTAACGTGAGGTCCCACCAGTACTGTATCAAATTATGCATCAGAAACTTGAAGTCTTACTAAAGCCTAGAACATAAGCTAGTTACAATTCAAGGAGCTATGGAAAGAATAATGATGGAAATAACACTAAGAGACGAAAAAGAGAAACATGGATACGTGAGCAAACCAAAGCAGAGGATGTTCTAACACGTAAGAAAAAAAAATGGTCACAGGCAGGACATATAATGAGAATGAAAGACAAGAGATGGATATTGAAAATAACAGAATAGGTCCTTAGAGACTGTAAAAGAAGCAGGGGAAGGAAGACAAGACAATGACATGGCGATCTAAGAAAGTTTGCAGGCATGCACAAACCCAGAGACCATAAACAGACACAAGTGGAAAGGACATGTCTGAGACCTTTGTTCTGCAGTGAAGTAGTAACGGCTGAAGATGACATATATATATATATATATATATATATATATATATATATATATATATATATGTATATATATACTTTATATATATATATAAATACACACACACACACACACACACACACACATATATATATATATATATATATATATATATATATATATATATATATATATATATATATATATATATATTCTTTCAGGGCAAATTTTTTATTCATGTATTTCATTTATGTATTTAAGTGGTATATAGCCTGCTTATAAGGGGAGTTCCTCTCATATAGGTATAGGTAATTGTATGTAAATTGCATAACCCTTCCATTGTTCATTTCATTGTATTTTTCATTCAAGTCAGTGTATTTAAATTTACGTTATTTTTTTAAGAATTAACTTTTTATTTCACATGTTTTGTTACGAAGTCTTATGCAGCCTCGAATAAGTGTGTTGTACAAACCATAGGAGGTATGAACAAGAGATTATGTAATTCTTTTTGTTTATACGAGATATTGAGTCATGTTTTGCAAGATACTGCTCAAGTCTTATATTTCCCCGTGGTTAGAATGTTCTTGAAAAGCCAAGAGTTAGTTTTATCTTTTTTTTTATTGCTTCAACGAAGGTGGTTGGGGAAGTTAGCTGAGAGAGAGTCGCTGTGCTTGTGCATTAGTATTCGTCTGAAACCTGATCGTTGGCAACTTTACGCCGCTAGGCACTGTCCTCAAACTTCTACACCCCCTGACCTAGAAGGATCTAGAATAATTAAGTCAATATATATACACCCCCAGGGAAGCATTTCAGCAGAAGAGATACATCCTATTCCTTTGTAAGAGCCAAAGTTCACCTCTCTCTCGAGTGCCTCGAGTGTGTCCTCTCCAAAGTGAATAAGTTTTTTTTATTCAACATATATTGTGTGTAGTGTGTTCAAACATTAATGAAACTGTGAAGATGATTTCAAATCTATTGTATTACTGTCCATGATGGTATTATATAATTTTTATAACTTGCCCTGTGAGATTTAGGTGAGGGCAGTGAGGTATATTTATTTTGGCTTATCTGTTTGATAACCTCATGTGATCCAAAACACGTAAGTTTATCAGTTACTTTTATGTAAATTTCAAAATGAGTTTAATCATTAGTGTGTTTAAGGTTAACCATTGTCATTAATAATCAAGATTAGATATTTTATAGATTAATTTCCATTGAAACAAGTGAGTGTATAATTTTCATAAGTATTATTTTATTGTCTTAGTCTAAGTTTTTGTTCAGATTTAACATTACGAGTGATTTACTTTGGTGTAAATTCGTTCAAAGTGTTGTAATTTTTTATAGAATATATCTATTTTTGTAAAGTGTATATTATTTTGTTCACCAGTATTTCTTAGAGAACTCACTCGTATCCCTGTTTAAGAATTGAAGTAAGGGGTTGTTTTGAATAGATCTTAATGATAATTACCCAGTTTGTTTTGAGTGTACGTAAGAGACCTTTGGATATTCAGTGATTTTATATATTGCCGTCTGGGAGTTATGTAATTTCTCAGAGCTCGGGTATTATTCAAGTGTAACAGATTTATGTAAAAGCAAACAGATGAGTTTAGAACTTGGGAGGTTATGTAACTTGCCAGCAATAATATAATATATATTTTTTGGTGCCAAGACCCGCAACCAAGATATATATATATATATATATATATATATATATATATATATATATATATATATATATATATTTACACACATTTGTCGCTGTAATATATGTTGTGTAAATATGTTTACCATTATAAAAATACACACATATATAACACATTCATGTATTGTATATATAACACCGTACACATATAGCCTACATATGTGTTTGTGCAGTGTTTATATATATATATATATGTATATATATATATATATATATATACATATATATATATATATATATATATATATATATATATATATTTATATATATACATATATATATATACATACATATATATATATATGTATATATATATATATATATATATATATATATATATATATATACACACTCATATATATGTATATATATGCATATACAGTATATATATATACTGTATATATATATATATATATGTATATATATATATATATATATATATATATATATATATATATATTCTCACAAAGCTGGTCTAACATGAGAATAAAGGATTTTATTTACCTATTTCATTTGTGTATTTAAAAGATGTATAGTTGGCTCATAAGGTAGGTTCCACTCATGTAGGATAAAGTAAATGTATATAAGTTACATAAGACTTTTGTCATTCAGTTAGTTCCGTATACTGTATGTAAATTTACATTATTTTAAAGAATTGAATTTTTATTTCATTTAGCCTTGTTACGAAGTCTTATGTAAACTCGTTAAAAGGTATGGTATGACACCCATGAGGTATCATGTTTCCATGTTGTTGGAAGAGGCATGAAGGTTCTCGACTAAACTTAATCTTTTGTTGTTACATGAGGAGGTGGGCGGAGTTAGCTGAGAGTGTTGTCCTCATCAGGCGACGATAGAACCATACTTCAAATTGCCAAGTTGGCAACATTGACACTGCGAGAGCCAGCCTGGACCTTGTGCACACGCATCTGGAATGCTTTGTCAAAAGTAAATATTTTCATGTATTAATTCCAAGTAAAACAAGTGATTGTATTGTTCTTGGTGTGCCAAGGTCTAGTTCGGATTTAAATCTTGAGACATTTATTTTTTGGTATTTTTGAATTGTTATTTTCTGTAGAATATATATATATATATATATATATATATATATATATATATATATATATACATATATATATGTATATATATATATATATAATATATATATATATAGATATATATATATATATATATATATATATATATATATATATATATATATATATATATATATATATATATATATATATATATATATATATATATATATATATATATATATATATATATATATATTTGTAAAGTGAGTATTATTTCAATCACTAATAACTAATCCAGTGTCTTGCTCATATCCCTGACTCAAAACGGAAGTAAGAGGTTGATTTTACAATAGTTCCCGTTAAAAGTAAAGTACTCACTCAGTTTTGTTTTGAATGTAAAATAAAGATACCTTTAGATATTCACTGTTCATATATATTAACGCCTGGTAGTTGCGTATTATTCTCAGAGCTCTCGTGTGTACCAGATTTATGTAATATAAAGGAGGTGAGTTTGGAGATATATATATATATATATATATATATATATATATATATATATATATATATATATATATATATACAACAACAACATTGTGTATTTATAATTGTATATGTTTCTGTATACACATATATATCTAAAAATGTGCTAAACTATATTGTAGTAAGAGTTCAAAGGTAATATTCACTAGTATTTCTTCCTCATTACTAGATGCCATATCTGCTTCCGGATATAAAAACAAAGTGAATATCAATTTCTAAAAATAAACCTATTGCAATGAGATTTATGCACAACTAATAACAATATATTACATTATGAATACTATTGTTTCACTTTTCAGCTTTTTTTGAATCATGAAACTATGTGCTAAATGGGGAAAAAATGTTTATTCCAAAGTGAGGAAAACATTTATTATATTTGAAAGTATTTCGTCATTAGAGATGCCCCAGACACTTAAATTAATGGGTCCGTGGCCAGTGGGTGGGCACTTGGATGAGTACAGGATTCTCGTGGGTGGGCACTTGGGTAGGCACAGGATTCTCGTTGGTAGGCACTTGCCCTCCCATGCCCATCCCTAGCTACCCCACTGTACATAAGTTTATATATCAGATGTGGAAAAAAGAGAAGAAAATAAAAGAATTTGAATACAGAAGAAAACTAACGTGCCGATTGAAAGATTGTATATATTCTTACGAAGCTGGTCTAGTGTAGAGTAAATACCATAGTATATTAATGATTTTATTTCTGTTTTCATTTGTTCATTGAAGAGGTTAGCCAGCTCTTAAGATGAGTTCCTCTCATATAGGTATAAGTTTATTATGTAAATTATGTAGGACTTTTGTCGTTAATTTCATTGTATTCTTCATTCAAGTTAGGATTTTGTAAAGTTACGTTATTTTTAAGAATATACTTTTTATTTTCATGTATTTGGTTACAAAATCTTACGTTATTTGTTTGAGAGTGTTATGTGATTAGTGCGAGATGTGAGCAAGGGCTTATGCGAATGTTTATTATATCTTTTTGAGGTATTGCGTCATGTTAGAGAGGAAATACACAATTCTTATCTTGTGCCATTTACTTTGGAAGATTCCTGAAAAACCTAGTGATAGATGTTATCTTTTTTCTATTTCAGGGACAAAGGGTGGGCGGAGCTAGCTTAGAGAGAGAGCCGTCTCGCGTTGCGTGAGTACGTGTTCGAGAGAGCAATACTTGGTAACTCTGATGCCCTTAGGCCAGTGGCCCCCCTCCGCTTCCCAGATCTTTTGGAATCTTCTGGATGTAGCTAAGTCTCATATAAAGGCGAACCCATGGTTGTATAGATCAGATAGAGAATCCATGACTTATGTCATATACATCTCCCCCTCTCTCTCGCTCACTTCTCAGTGTATCGTTTTAAGTGTTCAGTGAAATCTCAAAATTTTGGTGTGAGGGGTTTTTGTAAACATAGTGAGTACTTATAAAGATTCTGTTAGAGTTTTTGTAAATAGCCCTGTAGTAAGGTGAAAGGTATTTGTATCGTGACCTGGTTATCTATTTTCATTAGGTAACAAACTTAGATATTGTATTCAGATTTAATTTCAAGTGAAAAATAATGATTGTATAATTTTCATAAGTATTATTTCTTTTGTCGTAGTCTAAGGTTTATTCAGATTTAATATTACAAGTCCGAAGTTCAGAACATAACGTTTTTGTCTTAATCTAAGTTTTGTTCAAACTTAATATTTCCAGGGATTTATTATTTTATGTAAATCCTTTTCAAAGTGTTGTAATTTATATAGAATATATTCATTTATGTAAAGAGTATCTTATTCCAGTCACCAGTGTTTAAATCAGTATTAGCTCGTACCCCTGTTAAAGAATCGAAGTAAGAGTTGTTTTAAATAAGTCCTAAGAATGATTACCCAGTTTTGTTTTGAGTGTACTTAAGAGACATTTGGATTTTCAGTGTTTTATTTATTGCTGTCTGGGAGTTATATAACTGTCACAGAGTTCGGGTATTAATATTTCTAAGTGTAATAGATTTAATGTAGAAGCAAACAGATGAGTTTGGAATTCAAGAGGTTGTTTAGCTTGCCAGCCGTAATATATATAATATTATATGTTTGGGTCCCCGACATAGGACCATAGTATAATATATTTTTTGGTGCCCAGACTAAGGAGCCATCTTATAATAATATATATACTCTTTTCTTTTTTCTATTCCTTCTTCAATAAACAGAAGGTTTTCTATTATATTATTTTCCTCTTCGTATGATTGCTACAATTCTTTCATCTTACTTCTCTCGTCGCTGAGGTCTGGACAGTAAATTATGAAAGGGTGAAGTCTTCTGTCTCTACACCACCACTTTTCACATTCTACACTTCTTCCTAATTCCTAATTCATGTCTTTTCCTATCATTTAGTCTTAAGCAGTTGGCTCTATCTCTATACATGATGACTGAATCTAGTTTATTGCCATAGGACATTTCTTGTCCTATCTGACCTTTTTCTTGTACGTATATTTCGAAACTATTTTTTTTTTTATCTATTCCTTCTATTTTATACTATTTACTTCTCTAATCTTGGGCCGAGCTCTTCCCTTCTCATTTTTCATTATGTTTGTTTTCGCATCTCCTATACTTTTTGCTACAATTAGGCGCTGTTGTCCGCAAAGAATAGTGCTCAAATTTTTATTAATTCGTTTTCAAAGCCTCTTCCTTTTTTTCTAATGCACTAATAATTTTGAATGTGATTAATCCAAATAGATTAGTTGACCCCGTGCATCCCTGCTTTATTCCCGCTCGTTACAGTAAAGTCTTTTTCTAATTCATATCCTATTTTTATTTTTGTTTTGTCTCCATAGATTTCTACAAATGCATCCATTATATTTGGGAGTATCCTATATTCTTTCATGATTTCTATAATTTTTTAGCTCTTAATTGAATCATATGTTTTTCAAAGTCTATTGAGATTATAATTAAGCCCTCTTTCCTTTTAAAAATTCTTTCTACACAATATTGTAATATAAATATTTTATCTTCTACATTTCTCCCTTTTGTGAATCTGGCTTATGTTTCTTTCGTCTCCACATTTTTCTCTGTCTTCTTCTATTTCGTCACTCATGTGAGCCACAAATATCTTCCATAGTTCATCTGTAAGGGCTATTGGTCTTAAAACTTTAACAGTGGATTTCTTTACTCTTTTTTAGCATTTTCGTTTTTTATGTTTTCCACTCTTTGTGCTTGTTCTTCTCCTTCATCTCATTTTTGTAAGTATTACTAAACATTTAATTTCTTCTATTAAAGTTTTATACAGTTCAGGCTTTAGTGCATCGGGTTCAGGGTTCTACTGCCTTTTCATTTTTAATTTTTTCCTAAAGTTTTCTTAACTTTTTCCACAGTTATGTTTGGAATATTTATCGGTGTTATTTTTCCCTTTTATTGGAGCTACTATATCCACGTGTTCCCTTATTTCTCTAGGGAATGTCTGTCTGAATGCATTTTCTTACGTTTTTATTTCCCCTTAATTTCTTTATATAACTCTTTCTTTTTACTATTCCGAAAATCTTTTATTTTATATTCATGTATTTTGTAAATACTTTCCTCCAGATCATATCTATTTTTTTCTTCTGATTGTTCTTTTGGATTTTTTTCCATTTTCGTCATATAATTGTATTTTTTTATTCTTATTTTTCCCTTTTAGTTTATCAATATTTTTTTATATTTTGTTCTTATCCTTCATTACTTCATTAGACTTTTTTTTTTCCACATTGCTTCCTTTATTACGATTTGCAGCCTCTCTTTGTTTATATATATATATATATATATATATATATATATATATATATATATATATATATATATATATATATATATATATGTGTGTGTGTGTGTGTGTGTGTGTGTGTGTATGGTAGTCTACATAAGGAAAATTGAAAGATGTGTATATGTAGAAATGCTTTACAGTTTCGTCCGCCAATGGAACTCTTCTTGTAGCGTTTATCATGCAAAGAAATAATACACACGTTTGTACATACAAGAAAGGCTTCAAATCGTAAAAAAGAAAGATAGAAATATACTATTACTACCCAACAGGCAAAAGTCACTTAACATGGGGATAAAACTAGTAAAAGTTGAAATTACAAATTAACATGAAAACAAGTAATGGAACGTTTGACAAGCACGTTAGTAAATAAAATAAGCCCCCCCAAAATGAAAAACTATTGAAAAACATCTTCGAGTTTGTACTGACACTTTATACTGTGTAAGATAAAAGGATCTAATTTATATATGCCTGGAGATAAATTAAAATTCTTATTCCTACTATATTTTCTGAGTTGTCCGCGGGTGTGGACGTGTGTTTCAATGCTCTGTATCGAATCTGGCTTTAAACGGAATCATTGTATATCTCGTTGTTTATACTATGAAAAATCTCTTTGTGGGTGTTTGCTAGTATTGATATTAGTGAAATATAGTGCTAAAAATCAGTGGTTTCCTTGTATGTGAGGTCTGTAGTGAAAGGCCTGACCCAGCATTTTTGTGTTGGGGCGGAGCTACTTGAAAAGTTCATTGAAAAATGATTCAATATGCCCTTCCTTAGAAAACGAAAAGAAAAACTTTATCCCGTGAATGATTTCGATCTATTTGTGACTGAAATCGACACGGTACTCCAAGGAAAAGAGGAAAATATAATGGCAGCAGCTTATGAAGAATGTGATGACTTAGGCAATCATGGCATGTGTGGGCACTGTGAGTCCTATGTCGATGATGGGATACAATGCGATGAATGCCGAAGATGGTACCATGATGAAGAAGCTTGCTCTAATTTAAGGGATGGTACAAGTACTCTTTTAAAAAGCAGGAACATCATTTATAAATGTCCAAAATGTGTTGAGACTGCATGTGTTGATGACATGACGAGACTAAGCATCAACATAGCAGAGATGAAGGTAAATGTACAGCAACAGATGTCTGGTTTTATGGATATGATAACTGCTCAATATATTGATATGCGTCAAGAAATTGTTGAGCTGAAAGAGAAACTTATGGAATACGAAAAAGAGAATGTGACCAAGACTACATATGCAAGTAAGTTGAAATCAAGAAACACTTTGGTTATAAAGTCTACGGAGGAAAATAAGAAGGCTTCAGATATCAAGAAAACTATCATGAAGAAGATAACCACGAATGTCGAACAGGTCAAAACCTCTAAACAAGGCCACTTGGTAGTTAATTTTGCGGATAAAACTGGGTTAGAAAAGGCTAAAAATTACTTAGAAGAGGTCAAGAATGACATTAAGGTAGAAGTAGATAAAAAGGATCTACTTAAACCGAAGATCAAGGTCTGCAATATTGATGAAAATGAAGATGATATAATTGCCAGTATAATGGAGAAGAATGAATGGTTGAATGATATATGTGAAAATGAAGAGGACTTTAAATTGATCAGGAAGTTTAAATCAAGACAAAGTGGTAAATTACACGTCATTATAAAGTGTAGTCCAACTATCAGGAAAGTCTTCCGTAAAAGAGATGATAGAGTATATACCACGCTTGGAGGATGCTGTAAAATCTATGATTCCTACAATGTATTTCAGTGTTATAAATGCCAGGAATTTGGTCATACTGCTGAAAATTGTAGCAAGACTCAGGTATGTGCCAAGTGTAGCCAGGATCATCGAACCACGGATTGTACTGTAAATACGTTAAAGTGTCATAACTGCACAGTGAGGAATTACAATGATACGAATCATAAGACATATGACGATAACTGTAAAGTATACAAGGAGGAGCTTACCAGGATAGAAAATAGAACCGATCATGGAGTCTAGCCCATTGGTTAAGTGTGGTCTGATAAATATTCAATAGGTGGGGAATAAAACCATAAAGATTAGAAATCTTATTAACGAAATGGAATTAGATTTATGCTTATTAACGGAAACTTGGTTGCAGGGAAATATTAGTGATAACTCAAAGATTCAGGAGATGACGCCGTGTACTCACGATTTCTACCACGTACCAAGAAAGGACAAAACTGGAGGAGGAGTGTGCGCCGTTGTGTCGAAAACCTTCTCTAGGGTTTCTATCATGAATGAAATAGTATTTGAAACGTTTGAATATATCTGTTTAAAACTGACAAGAAACAATAAGGTATTGAATATAATATCATTATATAGACCACCAGCGAGTAATATGACTAAATTCATTGAAGAATTTAGTATTCTTGTGGGTGTGGTGGACGATATTAAAAATACATTAATTGGTGGAGACTTCAACTGTTGGGTAGATGATGAAAATGATAATAAGGCTAAAGAACTCAAGGAAGTATTTGAGATGTTTAATTTAATAAACAGTATTTTGGTATCAACGTCAGTAGGTGGTCATACACTCGACTTGGTCATATGTGGAAAAGACTCAGACCTAATAAAAAACCTTGAAGTGGAACCAGACTTTGAGATCTCATAAACACATAAACTCATCACCTTTAATGTTAATATAAATTGCACCAGAGTATTGAAAAAATGGATCACATATAGGGAACGGGAAAATTTTGATGCTGAGAATTTTATTGAAGCTAGTGTAGTGCAAATGTATTGTGTGAACACACAATGTGAACATATGGTAGACATAGAGTGTGTTGGGTGCTATACCAAGAAATACAACGACAATTTTGGAAAAATGTACGATACCATGTGTCCCATAAAGAACAAACAAATAGTGGTACGCGAAAATGTTAGATGGTATAATAGTGAGCTATTAAAGGCAAAAAGACACAGATGTAAGATGGAAGGTAGATGGAAAAGAGCCAAATCCTTACAAGCCTTAAATCTATATAATAAGGCCAGAAATGACTATAACATCCTGTTAGAAAAAACAAAAAGAAAATTCTACAACGGCGAATGTAAAAAAACCAATAACATGAAGGACTTTCACAAAAACCTTGATGATTTGATGGGATTAAAGAAAAAATATGTCTTGCCTGACAATGTTTGTGCAGAGAGTTTTGCTATATTCTTTAGTGAAAAAATTGATAAAATCTATAGAGGCTTCCCCCAAAATCACTTGGAAGGACAGTCAGCTATGCCAGTGAAGGAGGGAAAGAAGTTAATAAAATTTAAGGAAATAAATATGTGCGACTTGTTAAAGGTTATGAGAGAGATGAAGAATACATATTGTGGAAACGACCCTTTCCCAAACAGTTCAATAAGTGAAGCTCCAAACAAGCAAGTTGTATATAATATTTACCTGAACATAATTAACCTAAGTATATCACAATCCTGTTTTCCTAGCTGTGAAAAAACTGCGTTGATCAAACCAATTTACAAAGGGAAAGGTGATGTAAACGAGCTAAATTCATATAGGCCCATTTCAAATTTATCCTACGTGTCAAAGCTTATTGAAAAAGTCATAAGTGAGCAATTATGGGCGCATATTGACGAGTTAGAGGTATTCCCGGAAAATCAATCGGCCTACAGAGCTAATCATTCTACAGAAACTACTTTGTGCTCAATAATGAATGATATGATAGGTCTTCTTGATGGGGGAAAATGTGGAATTTTAATTATGTTAGATCTTAGTGCTGCTTTTGACACTGTTGTGCACGAGTACTTACTTGACGACTTAAAGTCTATTGGGGTGACCGAGGAAGCACTGAAATTTTTGCGAAGTTACTTAGTGAACAGGAAGACTATTGTAGAAGTTTCTGGAAACCGATCCAATGAGAGAATTCTTATGAAGGGTGTACCACAGGGTAGTGTCCTGGGCCCTATCTTGTTTAACATATATACTATCGAGCTATCACACATCTTGAAAAAACAAAAAGTGGGTTTTAAACTATATGCAGATGATACTCAGTTTTACCTCTCAATTTCAACAACACAAGATACAAAGAAGAAAATTGATGAGATAATGACTGAAATAAAAACATGGATGCAGAGGAAAATGCTCAAATTAAATGATGATAAAACAGAATGTATGTTCTTTGGCACAAAGGTGGCTTTGAAGAATTACCAGTTAATTCAAAGTATAAAAATTGGTGATGCTGATGTTGGGATTGTGCCTGTTGTGAAAAATTTGGGTGTACTGATAGACTGTAATTTGTCAATGAAGGACCAAATTGTGAACACAGTGAAAGTGTGTAACTATCACCTGAGAAACATAGCATTTATTAGAAAATATTTAACAGAGGGCAGTACAAAAATTTTAGTGATGAGTCATGTAATATCAAGGCTTGATTATTGCAATTCTCTGTACTACAAATTGCCCAATACACTACTAAGAAAGCTTCAAAATGTGCAAAACCAGGCGTCTAGACTGATAAAAGGCATTAAATTTCGGGAGAGAATAACTCCTGCACTGATCGATCTACATTGGTTACCTGTTAAGGCTAGAATTGAATTTAAAATTTGCTTGTTGACTCACAAAGCACTTACAAGTGATAAGCCTAAATATCTTCGTGATTGCTTGGTCCCCTACCCTGAAGCTACCAGCGCCGCTGTAAGAGTTAGACATGCAGATGACCCACATAGACTATTCGAAATTAGTGTGAATCATGCAATAGGAGGAAGAACGTTCAGCTATGCTGCACCGAGACTCTTTAACGACCTTCCACTCGATATCAAGAATAGCAATAATGTGGCAGCTTTCAAGAAAAACCTGAAGACTTATCTTTTTAGAAAGTGTTATAATAGTGACCTGAAAACTATTAAGCCTGAATACAAATGCTAGCGAAATAACTGATAACGATACAGAGCAAAATATTAACTGGAAAGAAATTATTTTTTACACACACCAAGGCCCGCCTGAACAGACCTTTAGTGTTTGATGGAGGGCGAGAAATAAACCCGTAAAAGTAAAAGTAAGTAAGTATAAAATATACATGCTGATTCAATGACATTCCTCTCTATAAAATCAATATTCTTGAACAAAATTTGTGAGTGTTGCCAATCTACTGGATAACTACATATATTATTATGTACACAAACGGCATTACTTTTGTTGTTTGTTCTTATATTATACTTATGGTTTAAAATTCGTTTATCTAATGATTTTCCAGATTGTCCAATATTGAAATGTCCACATGTACAGTTAGAATCAAAAGAACGCCGACACTAGGGGGAAATCTTTCGTCAGATATGTCTAGCGTTCCCATGACAAAACAGACAAGGAGTTGCTCTTCTTACAACTTCTACGAAATGGGCGGAGCATTCTCAAACCTTAGTGAAGCAGACAGTAAAGGGCCGTCTTTGTTAGCAAAAGTATACAAATGTTACAAATCGAGTTGCCATATTTCAATTCTGTATAATCATTTGACGTCTCAACTTTTCAATACAAATACAAAACACACACACACTCACACACACACACACACACATATATATATATATATATATATATATATATATATATATATATATATATATATATACATATATATATATATATATATATATATATATATATATATATATATATATATATATATATATATATATATATACTATTATTTTTCAATTGCTAGTTTTTTCATAAGAGGGACCAAGTAGACACTTTCCGACACTGAGCAAATAGGATTCTAGGAAAGTCATTTCTGTTTTGGGGGTTGTGGAGACAGGCTGCTTGTAGACTCATACAGCCTGTAAGATATTGTATCATTGCCTGAGATTTATTTGATAACCGTCAATGTTCTAGTAAATTTGGCTAACCTAATTCATTATTAGTTGATTTGTAAAAGATAGCAGCAGTGGAATGAAATAGCTGCTGTTGATGGAAGGTCGATAAGTAACGAAATTTAAGTCTTAACTTTGCATAATAGATAATCGATGATGGATATAATAGATACTGATGACTGCAAAGCACCTTGAATACAATCAGAATTTATTGTTTCGTATCGAAAATATTTTATATTGAGGTAGGTGAGGACGCTATCACATTCTGGCAAAGGCTTTAAAAAATTTGTTTTATTGACAAATCATAGTCTCAGAACGACATAATTTTCAGAAATTTTGTCATGAAACTATGATATACCTATTTTCCCAAAATGAATTCTCCTATAATTTTTCCTGAAAATATACACGAATAGTTGGCATAAGCACGAAATGATTCCCCATTCTAATACCCTCATTGTAAGTTATCAATGATTATATAAATGCTTTTAGCTTTATCTTTAGAAATTAAACAGCTTTGAGATCAAACCAACTTCTTATTAATTTCATGCACAAAGGTCTTATAATCTTGATTCAAATAGGCTTAGCTTTGTATGATAAAGTCCTTATTTACAGTGATCAAGTGCCCGAATTAGCCCAGGTATGGGGTGCTAGATGTAGGTCTCTTGATCGGGTAAATTACGCAAGGTAGATGGGACCTTAACAAGCGAAAAATGCATTACTATCCGTGAAGCTCTAGTTCGGGTTGTTCGAGCAAAAGCTATCAATACCAACTCCTCAGCCTATCAGGGTATTAGTTAAACCACAATTTCTACAGCTGGTGCCGTGAGTGGGGAATGGGAAAACCAAATATTAAAATATCTCGGAAATAAAAGTTTGATTGTCCTTTTAATCACTAACTTATACAGTGAGGAGCGATACTCATGGATTCCTAAATATTTTCTCTCATTCTTTAGATTTTATTTCCTGAGCTTCTTCCTCTATCCCCTAATTCATTATTTAATATTTGTGTTTCTTTCTATCATTATCTATTCATTTAATTATTAAATATTATCTTTAAGATGAATGCCCTTCTGCCTTGGTGCTCGTCTTAGGGCGTCAACTTTGGTTCTTAGCTTCTCATTGTGCCTCCATAAAATAAATCTCTCCCAAGCGGCAGCAGAAACACCTTCACTTGACCATTCCAACTTGGAACTATTTGATATTTGTGTGACACCAAGACAAGATATTCATTAGCTGGATTCCGGAATAAGGCATTTGGAGATCTGTATTTCATTTTACTCTATCATAGTTTTTACAATCTCCATCGAAGTAAAAAAAATTGCATTGTGAAGCCTGCTTCCATGAATAAGTGGTGCCCCACAGATATTTTATATAATATATATCCCCTTCCTCTATCATTATTCCAGTTAACAAAAATATCTTAGTCGATTTTGAAGCAACTGGTTAAATTTTCCTACAGAGCATTTAAGGCACATAGAGGAGTAAAAAATATAATGGTCAAACGATATGCAGCCGGACAAATGTTGGTATACGGATCCTTAACCCTGGATAGGTACGCTACTCGGACACCCCTTTAAGGGTATACTCGGTCGTGCGCGACCCCGACTCCAAAAAAAAATTCAGGAAAAATTTAGTTATGCATCAATCTGTATTGTTTGACTTGCTAAAAATACTTCAAAGAATGCTAAAAACTACTGAAAATATAAATGATACCCACCTACAAAATAACTATTTATTAGAAATATATTAAAAATTTAAGTATACAAAAAAAGACGACGTAAATATTCACAAAAAATAGAAATATACATATACACATAAATCCCTTTAGGGACACCTTCTTAGATGGCAAAGCAACAGCGTGTAATTGCTGGAAATGAGTTGGACCCATAGAAGTCAAGATCTGAAATGAGAAAAAAAGGGTAACTTTTTTTGGCCAAAAAAATGTGTCCAAATTTCATGAATTTTTTTGGGTACCCAAATGAAATAGGAAGAGGCTAATTTTTTTATAGAATAAACTCATATTATCCTAGAACAGAAATACATAATAAAATGTGCACTAAGATGTAATTTACTGTTATATCAGGGGCGAAATCTAAAGGTCATTTTTTGACGGCCTAGTTTCACAATGTAAATTTCTTATGAAAATCATTGTATCTCCTATAAAATATGATATTTATTCATTAAAATATACCAAAATATCACGAATTCTATACAGAACAAGAATATATAGAGATATGAAAACTTACCTTTCGGGTATGTCAACAAAATGGCCGCAGACCGCAACAACTCTTACAGCCCAAACTACCACTTGAAATGAAGAATGAGGTTGCAAGCTCCATATTATCATCAACATCTCTTTTTAACTCCATTAAAAGTGTGTTGATGACATCCATGCCGAGGGAATACTACCTGCTGGCCATTATTGAAGATAAATTCAAAATAAATAGAAAAAAAAATCAGAAATTTGCAAAAAATAAAAAAATTCAGAAATTAGCATTTGAGGGAAAATAGACCTCATGGCAATATATGGCATCTAAGCCAAAACCAATGCCATGCAAGTGGTAGACACACCATCCACCCACACTTTCCAACTATAAAGAACCAAACAAGTATCAACACTGTTCGACAATTTATAATTATGTAATAACTTTGCTGTTTGATCACTTACCTCTATAAAGGTATTTCAAGGTCGAGCTCGAACCCGGGGGGGGGGGGGGGGTAAAAAAACGGGGAAGGAGGGAAATTAGACGAAAATCAGTCCTAAGGCAGACAATGGCATGTAGACTAGTCACCCCTTGCAGGTCGATCACTTCCATATTCGAGACAGCTGATGATTTATGGGGATAAAACAGGTTTTGAAAATGCTGTAGGGGTCGCGTACGACCCATCATACCTTTCCAGGGGATCCTTAAGGAAGCAAATCCTCCAAATGCCCAAAAGCAATTATAGTTATTTTCCTCCAAAATCACCCATTATTTGGATAAGCATTTTATTCTAACAAAATAATCCCGTTATTTATATCCTGTAATAACTATCTCCAATTTTGCCATTTAGTTTCAATAATTATCAAGTGAATAAAGCCCTTACGATAAAGATTGAATTAGTAATGTAGTAAAGATTTTACTATATATGTTTAAGATTTTAGTTCAAATGGCAATGCTAATCCTTCAAGGCCAAGATAGCAGACGGTGAGATGACAAAGCTCAACAATGGGAATGTAAAATAAATGATGAATAAAGGGAAAGTGGCATAGAGTCTAAAGACTGAAACGGCGCATACCCCTGAATCTGAATAATTTGGAAAATATTTTACAATGAAGTATCCTCACGTATTACGAAATGTTACATTCAATGAATATCTATAAACTGTAAGTGGTTTTTAGCAGTCAATCTATCATCTGAAAAATAACGATAAGCTTTTGGAAGCATAATACAATAATTTCTATTGAAAACATTGCATAATAATGACAAACAATATTTTGATATGCATAAATGTCTAAAAAGGAGTTTATGTGCGGTTACATTACTTCATTAACTAGAGTAAGCTCAAACCATCTGATATCTCTCTCTCTCTCTCTCTCTCTCTCTCTCGAGTTGTATCTATGTGCCGGTGAGTGAATACACTTGTGCGACCCTAAAAATATTCTGATTTAACGCAGATAACAAAAGGCTATCGTGTGCAATATAGCTACAAGTTTTCGTGAATAGTCGGTGATTAGTTTGAGGTCAGAAAAGTGGGATAAAACGTCGGCATAGAATAGTTATCTTGTGAATTACTAAAAATCTAATCAAGATGGCTATGTACAATACAGGCAAGGCTTGGAGAGACATCGCTGGACTCAGCAAAAGTAAATTCCATGAGTTGGCAAAACAAGAGCTTGAAAGTCTGATAACAGAGGTCACTAGTAACTCCAACCAGTGTGACAAAAAAATATTCGCAGACATATTGAAACAATACGATCCAATAAACTGGAGCAAATCTGCGGAAAACATCAGCAAAATAATAGAAGAAATTCCAAAGAAGATCCAAGTGATAAAGTGACTTATAAAGAAAGTTTACATCAATCAACACATTCCATCAAAGAACAATAAGAAGTCCAATATGGCGAATAAGAATGCCAAAATGGTGTAATACATGTAAGATATGGTATTCCATTAATAATCCTCAACAATTAATTAGAAAATGTGATGCCTGCAATGTTCCAACACACCCTACATGTGCTGAAATACAGCAAAAAAATAAAAAATAAAGACACAAAGGTATTCTGCTCAACATGCTTAGTCTGGATAGAAAATATAATTAAGTTGAGACTAAATCTGCAAATAGTTGAAGATAAAGAAGAGGAAGAAGAAGAAGCAGCAGCAGAAGAAGAAGAAGAACAAGAAGAAGAAAAAAAGAAGAAGAAGAGAAAAATGAACAGGATATGTGTACGGATGCAGAGGAAATCATTGATATAACTTATGATGCCATCCAACAACATACTTATGAGGAAATAAATTATCAGATGGAAACAAATAATAGACCCAAGAGACTCTACCCGGACCTACATATTTTTAGGGAAGAGCAAGAACAAGAAAAAAAAGAAAAGAAAGATATAGTCTGCTATTTGCTGAAAAGAGGGAATTGCAAATTTGGCGGAAGATGCTACTACAAGCATCCAAAGATATGTCATAATTATGAAATATATGGTAAATGTGCGTATTTAGACAGATATGGAGACGAATGCAGAGATCTCCATCCAAAAATATGCAAAAACGTAAAAGAAGGAAAAGGATGCAGTTTCAACAAAAAATGTCGATATATGCATCCTGCAACCATGAATGAAAGTAAGAAAACTCAGCAAACTGAAAAGAAAAATGAAAGCAAAAATGAAACAAAAAAAAAGAAACAAAAAAAGCAGGCCGTGTATATACCGCGCTATGAACCAAAAGCCCCAAGATATGAGGCTTTCCAACCCAAATATGTACATTTAGAGCCCAACTGCAAAGAATGCATCTATAATGCCAGGGGTTGGTGAAGATATGGGGATAATTGCAGGTATACACACAAAAATAAATATGAAGGCGAAAGAGCAAATATAATAGAAAAGTTGGATTTTTTTAATGGCAGAATTCCGAGAAATGAAGAAAAGAATATCATATCAGAACAGGAAGGAAGCATGGGAGAATCCATATTATTACCAATATCAAATAATGGGGATGAAACACAAACCATAATAGTGATGAATGCACAGGGTTTAGTCACAAGTTACTCTAAAAGGAAAATAGAGTTCTTGGAAGAACTAACCCAAATTGAAAAAATAGATATATTAAATATAAGTGAAACATGGTATTTCCAAGAGACTGGCAGTAATGACCAGTTAAGGGTTTCCAAACTTATAGATCAGACAGAAAAAATAGGAATCAAGGGGGAACCGCAATATATGGAAGAGACATAAATCAAGGAAAAGTCTATGAAAAATACAGCAACACAGAATGTGAATTGATTGCGGTAGAATTTGAATTTGAAAAACTAGTGAATATTGTAGTTTACAGACCCCCAAATGCTAAGGAGTTTGACATAATAATAGAAAAAATACATGATATATGTAGAAACCATAAAGACTGGAATATACTCCTATCTGGAGATTTCAACTTTCCTTTCGTGGATTGGAAAGAACGGATAGAAGAAAGTGGTTGTATGTATACATATAAAAAAGAGAGTAATCGTAGCGCAGAAGATAAGAGGCAATTTGAAAAGCTTCAAGGTATGCTATTAGAACATAATATGCAACAAATAAACCACATTCCAACAAGAAAGGAAAATGTCCTAGATCTAGTATTTGTGAATGAGGTGAATGATGTCAAAGAAATAATAGTGTATAAAACGGGAATTTCAGACCACAATGTCATAGAATTGACAGTCCATTCCAAAGCAAGTGATCGCAGAATTAATAAAAGCACAAAACTTTGGGAAGGATATGGAAAATATAATTTTTACAGTAAGACTATAAAATGGTCAGAAATAAATGAAGAACTGAATAAAGAATGGAAAAATGTATTTGTAAGTGATAATATACAGGTAAATACGGACATACTGTACAAAATACTGGAGAAAATTGTTGAAAAATATGTACGGAAAAAAAAAAAACAATAAACAAAAGACGTGCATACCAAGAGACAGAAGGATCTTATTTCAGAAAATTAGAAAGTGGAAGAAAAATCTTGCAAAAGAAAAAAATGTGTGGAAAATGATGGAAATCAAATGTAAGATAGAAAATGCAGAATAAAAGATTATACAGTCGAAAGAAAATGAAAAAAGGGACTTAGAAGAAAGGACACTTCAAAATATAAAAAGAAACCCCAAAGTACTTTACTCCTATGCAAAAAAGATGTATAAAGAGAGATTAGAAATAGGCCCTCTAAGAATTGAAGGACGGCTAACGAATAAAAAAAAGGAAATATGCAACATATTAGCAGAAAAATATAAGAGTGAGTTCACGCCAAGAATTGCGAATGAGAATAATAAAACAGAAATGAGAGAAGAAAATGTTGAATATCTAACGGATATAGATATTAATGAAGCAGATATTGTCAAGGCTATAAACGAAATTAAAAATGGATCGGCAGCCGGACCAGATGGAGTTCCAGCGATTTTGTTAAAAAAAACTGCAAGCACTATCGCGAAGCAACTTGCAATACTGCTAAGACAAAGTGTAGATATGAGCGAGATATATGTTAAACATAAATTAGCTTATATAACCCCTATCTTCAAAAGTGGATCAAGACTAGAGGCAAGGAATTATAGACCTGTTAGTCTAACATCACATATTAGGAAAGTGTATGAGAGGGTAATAAAAAAGAAAATAATGAACCATTTGGTTAAAAATAATTTGTTTAATATAGGTCAACACGGTTTTGTGCCTGGAAAAAGTAAACAGACCCAACTGATAGCACACTATGAAAACATATACAAAAATAGGATAAATGAAAAAGACACAGATGTGATCTATCTAGATTTTGCAAAAGCCTTTGACAATGTAGACCATAATATATTAGAGAAAAAAATGAGAAAGCATGATATTGTGGGAAAGATAGGAAAATGGGTAAAAGAATTCCTGCAAAACAGAAAACAGATAGTGGTTGCAAATGATGAGAAATCAGATAAAGCCCAGGTAATATCTGGCGTGCCACAAGGAACGGTATTAGCTGCACTGCTGTTTGTTATTATGATCTCAGACATAGACTGTGATGTTGAAAACTCCGTAGTGAGAAGTTTCGCCGATGACACAAGAATAAGTAGAGAAATTACTTGTGATGAAGACAGGAACTCACTACAAAGAGATCTAAACAAAATATATGAATGGGCAGAGATAAATAGGATGGTATTTAACGCCGATAAATTCGAATCAATAAATTATG
>NC_090741.1:7515090-7532590 GCF_036898095.1 Palaemon carinicauda | reverse complement strand
GCTGACATGAATGCCGTAGGACATACACGCCTACCCCGTGACGTGCCGAAGCAGCGACACAGCCGCCCACCACCCACCAATCGCTCGCGCCCCAACGAACGACTTCTACAGCCACTTACTACCTCCCATCCGCTGCAGTTTTGCTACTACCACTTCAGATTCGGGGAAACCGCGAAAAAATGTGCCAAAGATTGTCAGTGGCCAAAAAACGTGTAAGCAGGCCATCGCTTGTGGCGGTGGCCTCCCATGTTTCTAATCTGTTCTTTTTACAGGATGCAGGAACGGGCGTGCGATTTTTGGTAGACACGGGTGCTTGTCGTTCTCTTTTGCCAAGGAATCTCTTCAAGGCACAACGTAGTCTGTCTACATCTGCTGACGTCCACTTGGTAGCTGCCAACGGATATACGATACCCACCTACGGTTACGAGAACCTCACATTATCGTTCGGAAACGGTAAATTCAATTGGAAGTTTCTCGTTGCTGACATCACAATGCCAATCCTCGGTGCGGATTTCCCCTCTCATTTCCACCTTCTGGTCGATGTCGCCCACCGACGATTGGTCAACGCAGACTCGTACTTGTCGACACCTCTTCAACCCGCCCCCTCTAACCTCGCTCTCCACATCAGCGCACCCACGGATGCCTACGCCCACCTCCTCACGTCGTACCCGGAAGTTTTCCGTCCAGAACTTCGCCAAACGCCCACGGTTCCTGCCAAGCACGGTATTTATCACCATATCAAGACGACGGGACCCCCAGTCTTCGCAAAATTCAGACGTCTGGCACCGGAATGATTGGCAGCCGCCAAACACCTCCGTCACCTGCGCATCGTGCTCGACCGCCTACAACAAAACGGCCTTGTAGTCCGGTACGACAAGTGTACCTTTGGCGCCAACGAAGTGTCGTTCTTAGGGCACCGTATCACTCCTGAAGGAGTCCATCCCCTCCCTGAGAAGGTAGCAGCCTTTCAGAATTTCCCCACGCCCTCGACCGTCAAAGCTCTGCAGGAATTCTTGGGCATGATCAACTATTATCACCGTTTTCTGCCAGCCATTGCCGCCACTCTTGCTCCCCTCTACGCCTCCCTCAAGGGCAAGCTAAAGGACCTGAAGTGGGGTCCCCTTCAAGAAGCAGCCTTCTGCAATGCAAAGAAGGCCCTATCAACTGCTGCGGCTCTCACTTTTCCTATCCCACACGCCCCTCTCCTTCTCTCCACCGATGCCAGCGACGTCGCTATTGGTGCAGTACTCGAGCAGGTGGTCAAAGGCTCGCCCCGCCCATTGGCCTTCTTCAGCAGAAAACTGTCCAAGGCAGAATCGGGTTATTCTACCTTCGTTCGAGAATTGCTGGTGGTGCACTTGGCTGTCCGTCACTTTCGCCATTTCTTAGAAGGTACGCCCTTCGTCATTCGCACAGACCACATGCCTCTGGTGCACGCCTTCACTCGACAGTCTGACGCCTGGTCCGCCCGTCAATGCCGACATCTCTCCTCCGTGGCTGAATACAATTGAACCCTCCAATACGTCCCTGGGAAAATGAATCCCGTTGCCGATGCCCTGTCAAGAAATACGTTGGCTGCCGTTCAACTGGGATTGCATTACAACGCCCTGGCTGAAGCCCAACGACAGGATCCAGAGTATCAAGCTTGTAGGACATCCTGCACGTCCCTCCGTTGGGAGGATTTTCCCCTCGAAGACTCCAACACCACCCTCCTCTGTGACGTCAGTACTGGTAGACCGCGACCTTGGATTCCTGCTCCCATGCGCCGACAGGTGTTTGATCTCATCCACGGCCTTTCACATCCCTCGTGCCGTTCTACTGCACAGCTGCTGAAGGCAAAGTTCATTTGGCACGGCATTTCTAAGGATGCTAAGGATTGGGTCCGTGCCTGTACTTCTTGCCAAACTTCCAAAGTACATCGACACACGGATTCAGGAGTGGGCACCTTTCCTCAACCTCAGCGTCGTTTCGCACACATTCACGTCGACGTTGTAGGCCCCCTACCCACATCACAAGGACATCGTTACCTGTTTACCGTCATCGACCGCTCCACTCGTTGGCCTGAAGCCATTCCCATGGAAACTGTAACGTCCGCCTCATGTACATCTGCCTTACTCTCTGGATGGATTTCAAGATTCGGTATCCCTGAGCATATTACTTCTGACAGGGGAACCACTTTCACCTCTCAGTTATGGACGTCATTAGCGAATCTCCTGGGCATCACCCTACATCAGACAACGGCCTACAACCCAGCTGCCAACGGAATGGTTGAACGTTTTCATCGCACCCTCAAAGCAGCTTTGATGTCCCGCTGCAAGGATTGCAACTGGTTTACTCAGCTTCCCTGGGTCCTCCTTGGACTAAGGACCACTCCTAAAGACGCCCTCGACGTCTCGGCAGCCGAAATGGTGTATGGCGACCCGTTGGTCGTCCCTGCCGAATTTTTTCCTTCTACAACCTCCTCCGACGATCTCCATCGCATACGTCACGTCGTGGGAAAATTTACTCCGTGCTGCCAGATTTACAAGCCCCCAGCGAAACATCACATACCAACGGACTTGCACTCTGCAACGCACGTCCTCCTGCGCAACGACACCAGCAAGCCACCACTAACGCCCCCTTACACGGGCCCTTTCCTTGTGATCCGACGCAGTCCGAAAGCATTCCTCCTAAACATTCGGGGCAAAGAAGACTGGGTCTCTATTGATCGTCTAAAACCTGCTTATCTTCTGCCAGATAACCCGCCTACAGTTCGCCTCTCTAGATCAGGGCGCCCTATTTAACATGTACAGTATGTCATTTTTAGGGGGGGGGAGCCATGTACCAACCGTGTTTCACACAATTGTACATAATTCCTTTTGTATATATTATGCTTGTATCTTCGCTCTTCCCTCGCACTAAATCGAACATGAAAATTCCTGTCTGGTTTTTCCTCTGTGATATTGTCTGTCTTGTGAACTTGTTATGTCCTGTTGCCTTGAGGTTTTGTATATAAGGAGAGTGTTCCAAAATAATATAATTCAGTCGTTTCCAATCTGCCTTTGAGTTCACACCCTTACTCGGCGCCGTCACACCAAGGTTGGAGAAGGCTCCGCCCATTTCGTAGCAGTAGTAAGAGGAGCAACTTGTTGTCTGTTTTGTCCTGGGAACATTAAAGACATCTGATGAAAGATTCCCCCTGAGTGTCGGCGTTCTTTTGATTCTATCTGTACATGGTATCTTATAAACAATACCCTCATTACTGTCAGGTGTGTTACAAATTAGATTTCTGCCAATAGAAAATCTTTTTATTCGCCCAAAAGGAATATGATAAGTAAACCCAGTTTTCTCTCCCTGCCATACCACCCCAATTTTGAATCTATAATGGATCCTCTTAGATTGCTGGGATTTATACTACATTTCATTATCGTAATACTATTGGCAGAAACCTAATTTGTAACACACTTGACAGTGATGAAGGTATAGTTTATAAGATACCACGTACATGTGGACATTTTTATATTGGACAATCTGGAAAATAATTAGATAAACGAATTTTAAACCATAAGTATTAGAACAAACAACAATAGTAATGCCATTTGTGTACATAATAATATATGTAGTTATCCAGTAGATTGGCAACACTCACAAATTTTGTTCAAGAATACTGATTTTATAGAGAAGAATGTCATTGAAGCAGCATACTTTACTTTGATGGCAGCTTTTCCAGTCCCATACAGCAGGGGAACCCCACTCTCTACATGACCTCCACTGTCGTTTTACCTTGTTTGTTCACAGTATTAATCTCATATACTATTGAATCGTCACTGTCAAAAGAGTCATGAAATAAGAAAGTTTTCAGTTTCCTCTTGAAAGCCTTAATGTCTTCAATCATTCGAATGTTTCGTGGGAGCTTATTATATAGTCTGTCTAGAGCCTAAAGTAGACATATATCTAGGTTCCAACAGTTTGAAGCCATCTGTAACTATTCTCGCGTCGACACGATTTGTTGGCTACGCAATATGTAAGCAATTCTCTTCGCACATGCTCTCACGTGAGTCACCATTTCTCCTTTTAGTAAAACTAAGCTTCTGTTAAGCCTTTCATATTCGTTATGTTGATTGTAAGTAAATAATAAACCGATAATTAAAGGAAACTTTAATACTTACCAGAGGAACTGAAGATATTCATCAAGACGGATAAGTTCAAAACCATCATAATCACTTGTTGATTTGTACCTTTCTAAAATCTTTGATTAAGCTCTGATATATATATATATATATATATATATATATATATATATATATATATATACTCTATATATGTATATATATATATATCTATATATATATATATATATATATATATATATATATATATATATATATATATATATATATATATATATATATATATATATATATATATATACTATGATATATATATATATATATATATGTATATATATATATATATATATATATATATATATATATATATACATATATATATATATATATATATATATGTATACATATATTATGTTATATATATATATATATATATATATATATATATATATATACATATATATATATATATATATATATATATATATGTTTGTGTGTGCGTGTGTATATATATATATATATATATATATATATATATATATATATAGTTTGGGTTCCGTTCAAAAGAGTGACAGAAAACATTGACAGCATGATGCCTAGAAATTACGAAATTAGTTTATCAATTGCATATTATATTTTCTCAAAACATCAAATATACTACAGTATAGTGGTTTTTAAGCATAATATTCTATAGCACACTTCCTACAGAATGCTGTGGTTATTTTCTATGTTCCCTTGAATAGAAATCAGTTATTTTTTTCGTGGCCAAATTTGCTTTCAACCAGATATAAATGCAAATAGGAATAACCTTTGGGCAGAGAAAGAAATGGAACAGCTTCCCGCTTTAAAATCCGTCGATTCTTGGGTGTTTCTGTCAGTAATATCTTCTTTGCAAAAATACACAGAAAAAATCACAGTATGCTCTGGATTGATCTTGTCTGATCTTCGACATGCTTTTATCCAAGCATCTCTCAAGATTTCATTCCTCCGAAAACGAAAGAAACGAAGGCTTTGATTAAGCTATTTTTCACTTTCTTTTTCGTATTATAGCAACCATAAAAAGCGCAATTGCTCAGCATTGTTATTTCGTTATTCTACACTTGTAATTGGAGACGAAACTCAATTTTAGAGATGTTTACCACCAGACTACGTAGTAGTAAATGAGGCATTGTAGGCTACTGCACTGTTAGTATTATTATGCTGAACTTCCCATGAGATTATAGATTAAGGACCATAAAAGAAATCCTAAGAGACAGAATAACAATAAAGTGGAATCAAAACTCATATTTTGACTTGTCCTTTTAATCCACAACCGTTTCCTTATCGTGGCTGATCTACTTGTCAGCGAGCCGTGGTGGCTCACCTGACCTCATGTAGCCTTGAGTAGCAAAACCCTGGATGCACGTTTCCTGACCCGTCACTGTATGGGACCTGGCTGAGACAAAAGGCGCTGTCGTAAAGCCCTTATACTGGTTTTCCGAGAGTCTAGTTGACCATTCGCATATACTAGGTGAATCCAACCTTGTAGCTGCTTGCTTTCTTATCTTCTGTTTCGGCTTTCAGCTGAGTAAGGTTATCTATTGCATTGCAATTTGAAGGACTTGATGTGCTTGACGGTGAATTCCAGGATGTCGGCCTTTTCCAATTTGGTCGGCTTTCCCGGTTCTCTCTTGACCATTTTGGCATCCATGAGCAGCGCCAATAAGTCGTTCAGACAGGCCTGTTGTAGATACGTTCCATCAGCGGTTTTCCTTTCTTCCTAGCTTCACTTATAGGTTTGGTTATCTTGGATTTATTTACTTAGCTTAGCTTGCTGCTGTATGTCCATCTTGCTCACTTCTTTTTCACAACTTTCTTTTTCCAATTTCCCATGAATAAGTTTGCACTCTCAGAGTGCTTTTCTGATTTTTAGATTTTTTTTAGCAAATTCTATACGAATTTCTCTATTGACCTTTCTCGTGCCTAGTCCAAATTTATTTACAGCCGATTCTCCTCTCTCATTTTGACCTACTTTACCATAGAAATCACCCAAAACAAAATGTTAATAGCCTTAGAAGTTTTTTCAAGACATCTCCAGCTCTTCATAAAAGCTTTTTTTGGGCTCAGGCCATGTCATCCTGATGGAAAGGTTCCTTTAGGTAGCCTTCTAAGGGATATTTGCTACAGTGATACTCCCAGAGAAATAAACCGAAGGTCTCCAGGATTCTAACTCCTGGCGCGAGTATACAATTAAGGATATCGCATAATATCAGCGGACGTATTTTTAGATACGACACATAGAAATCGTCATCCCGAATAGATTTAAATCTTTGATGAAAGGGGGAAGAGTGGTGAAAGAAGGAGGTGCCGATCTAGGTACCCGGTGGACCTCCTTCCCCATTACTACTATGACGCCAATCCTTTTCTTGTAGCTCTCTAAGCGAGTTGTGCTCCTGTTAACCCGGTGTTGTGTTACAAGTTATTGGAATATTCATCATGCAATCTCCAGCATTTTCATTTGGAAAGTTGAGTATTAATTGTTTCCTGTGTATAATTTTAGTCTCCATTTTCACAGTTAAATTTCTATCATTTAAGTGTGTTTAGGTGAGCCTTGCCCAGACCAGAAGCAGTCATTTTACGACTGCAGTCGCCTGTTACTGTTGTATTTTATTTCGTCAGTAGGGCGACAATTCCCGGTATTAAGCTATAATGTTAGCTATTTAGGCAAATTATACAAGTGGTGATCTTGCATACATGAATTTTATTCCTCTTCCTATTATGTGACTTTGCTGATCGTATGCGGCGGGAGCCCCGGCAGTACCAAACCTTGGCCGGGGATCCTACCAGAGCGGGACTACTCTCGCTCATATAATGTATACGTTAGTAACGTAATCCCCCATGTTTAGCCTCACCCTATTGTTCCTTATTGATTCGGATGAGAATTTACATTCTCTAAAATCTATAGATAAGTTATGATATACATTCTCTTTTAGAGAAAAAAGGCTAAACCCTTCCTTCCTCCCTGAGTTCCGCCGCCGTTACAGGCAGCAAACACTGTCTTTCTTCATTGCCGTTGGCTAGAACAGAGTTCTTGCCACCTCCGGCTTTAAGTTAGATAGAAATTAACTCAGGGTGCCCTTGTCTTGCTGCTAACTATGTCGCCATCAAAGGAACCATGTTTCCTCTGCCACCGAATGTGTTGTCAGCACAGGAAGCCATGCTTCCTCAGTTCACTGTTGAAGGTAGGCGGCATACCTGCCGCCACCTCTCATTTCAGCGAACTATAAGACCCTTACCCTTCCCCTTCTGTCCTTTAGTGACGTCATAGCCATCACAATACTCTTTCACAGGTATTCTGACAGTCATCCCGGCTTGCTAGGTTGACTGTGTTACGGGCTGGTGCCCTACCAGCAGCAGTTAGTTCAGCCGCCTCAGCAACTTCCCCCTTACTTCCTTCCTTCACAAGAAGTGAATATTATTGGGGTGAAGATTGAGCTGGCTCCTGGCAGCTGCCAGTAGGAAACCTAACATTCTATGGGAAGTCCTCAGTCCTCCCTTGGACTGTCATACACAATTGTTGCCGCCGCTGGCTCCATTTGTGGATGGGTGGAAGCCAGAATCAGACAGATTCTTATCCCTTCTATTGGAACTTTCATTCTAGCAAGGAGACAGTAGGCGGCCTGATAGTCCTCCTACACTTCCAATTGTTATGTTAACCATAATAATAGGAATCTCTCCTTCCTCAATGATTTCTCTCTCTCTATCAGTTAGTTCCGCCAGGTGCTAACCTAACCCCGGAAGTGCGCCGGCTAAACTACAGTATACAACTATACAGTAGTACACATGTTTTCTAACATACTCAGTATTTCCTGTTGCAGTCTATTGTTGGGACCACGATTTTGTGTTGAGGCTGAGTACTCCCTCATCACCCAGATGGTTTATTTCGATCATTAGGAACTTAATAATTCACTGATCAGTGTTAATATATACTACAGGTAGATAATGTTAGTATAGACACTTACTAACCTATCAGGAAAACTAAATATCAATTACTGACGGAGGTCTCAGCAATGGCCTGGGAGGGGAAACACAGATATGTGTCTTTTCTACTTCCTGACAAGCTTACTATCCTAAGTTACCATAAACGATAGTAATTACTATTGTTGATAAAAATTGTATGCTTGTATATCACTGATATAAAAAGTTAAATACTAATTGAGCCCCTTTTCCTTTACAGGAAGAGCCAATGGAGAAGGGTCAAGCCTTATCCTGCAACCACAAAGGCAAAGACTTTTGTGGCCACATGAAGTGCAGAACTCATGCCCCCTGTTGCATCATGTCGGGAGTCCTCAAGTATTGGGACCCGAAGGGTTGCCCCACCTTTTCGACCCTGCTAGCCAACGGCTTCGGAGAAGCTCCCTCAGTCAACACAGAGACTAGGTATACAGCGAGGGGGACCCTTTGCAAATGGGTAAGTAGATTCCAAAAGAACTTTCAGGGACTGTATTTACCCGACGACTCCCTAAGGTGCCTACTGTTCCCCAAGGCTCTACCAAATGCGGTGGTGCCCCAGGAAAAGGTCCAGTCTTCCCTCATAAAACTGAAGATTGACGCAGATATAGATAAGGCACTGGAAGGCATGGACATCCACCAAGAATGGACGTCAGAAGTGTCCATTGACACTGAGAAGGACCTACTACAAGGTGGCCCTGAAGAAGATGTGGAACATCCACAAGCGGAAGAAGATGGATCCGTTTCAACGGCAACCGAGGACCCTCAGTTTGCCATGACAGCATACCAACCTATGCCGTCATCTTCTTCAATCCCAACTCCACAACCAGTTGCACCATGCCGACAAGAACGAAGCGATCCTCACTTCGATTCAACAGATGATGGAGTTGTTCCAAAAGGAACAAGAGACGATGAGAGAATCACTCAGGCAGCAGCAAATACTGTTGCAGGAGAGGGCGGACCACCCTGGATCTACCAAGGACTCCACTAAGAAGCCCCTTAAAATGTTGAATCTCCATCACTGCTCCGAAACCAACCCCTGGAGGTATGGGGAGCATATGCCCATGAAGAATCGGAAACTATTCATCTCGGAGAAGTTGGGGACCAAACTGATTGAAGATCTTGAGTTCTGGCCTAACTTTTCAGCTTACCCAGAATGTTACGTGAGATCGGGATGAACATGCAGCCCATGAAGAAACGATACCCAAAGAGGTCATTATTTTCAGCCATGACAAGGCGCATGCCACCCTCCTTAAAACCTTAAAAGGAGCAGGGTACACCAACTCCAAAGTCTCAGCACTGAGCAAGAGACATCCCACCTTTCTTGCTCCTTCCTCCATCTCTTTCCCCTTTTCGGAGAAAGCACTAGACTTTGCCATCAAGGCAGTCGGTGAGGGCAAACCCTGCCCAACCCTAGAGGAATGCAAACCATTCTCTCTAGCACTGCCTACCTGCGAGGAGAAGTGGAAGGATGTCCATCTAACCTTCTCTGTCTCTAAGTTGGATCCAGAGATAGCAGGCCAGCAGTTCAATGAGAACCTTCCGAAGTTGCCAGATCATCTTTTAAGCAGGGAACAGGAGACGAAGGAGAGACTTGCGGCCTCCCTTTCTCATCAGAACTGCCTGGAAATGAGTGCAGGTTTACAGAACGCCCCAGAAATCTTCATTTTCCTGGCTAAGTCCCACATGGATACCCCTGTGAAAGACTCATATGATTTCCTCAGAGCGAGGAGAGCCTGCAGAGAGTTCATTTTGGCCTCAGTGACCATAAGACACGAACCAAGGAAACTGATTACCTCGAACATATGGGGTAAAGACTTTTTCCCACAGGAACTGGTCCAAGAGATCAAAGCCAGAACAGCCACAGAGAACAGGAACCTTCTCCAAAAGTGGGGCATGAGCTCAAAGAGGAAATCTTCCTCGGACGGAGCTCCCCAGCACAAGAATAGAAAGGCATGGAGACCACGCAGACCTGCACAACTTCCTGCCGTGACTATGACCACGATGCCTCAGACCACTTTCCAGATGGTCCCTCAACAACTGGTAACCCAGTCGCCAGTGTTTAACCCCAACTTTGAGAGGCAGTCGACTTTCTTTCACCATAGTCAGAAAGGAAATGTCTTTAAGAAAGGTTTGCCCGGAGGTAACTCCTCCCTGGGCCGACTAGGACGTGGTCACGGAGACAAATCCACAGGACCCCCCATCCAAGGAGTTCCAGGTAGGAGGCAGACCGTATCACTTTCGGGATTGCTGGACCTTCGATCCCTGGCCCCACAGCCTATTAACGAATGGACTCGGGTGGAAATTGAACAGAACTCCACCCCGTTTTCCAGAATTCTTCCAACACTCCACCCCCTCGTTAGAAGAATATACCTCAGAACTCTTGAAAAAGAAGGTAATAAGGAAAGCAAAGTCCATCAAATTCCAGGGAAGGCTGTTTTGTGTTCCCAAGAAAGACTCAGACAAACTCAGAGTCATTCTAGACTTGTCTCCACTCAACAAGTTCATCGAGAACAACAAGTTCCGGATGCTTATTTGGCAACACATAAGGACCCTTCTACCAAAAGGAAAAAATACAGTCTCAATAGACCCAACAGATGCTCACTGGCATCTTCTATTTAGCAGCCCTTTCTCCTCCTACCTAGGATTCATGCTACAGAAGAAGTGTGTCTTTAGAGCGATGCCCTGCAGACTGAATACAGCCCAAAGGATATTCATGAAGCCGGCAGACACAATCGTCTAGCAGCTAGACTCCGAAGGAGTTCAAGTAGTAGCATATCTAGACGATTGACTGGTATGGGCAGCATCCAAAACTACTTGTCTGCAGGCAGCCAACAAGGTGATCCAGTTCCTGGAACACCTATGCTTCAAGATCAATTGCAAGAAATCTTGCCTTCCTCCAGCTCAGAAGTTCCAATGGCTAAGAATCCAGTGGGACTTGAAGTCACACCACCTCTCCATTCTATCCAAGAAGAGGAGAGATATAGAGGGATCTGTCAAGAGACTAATCCGTCACAAGAGGATTTCAAGACGCCAACAGGAAAGAGTATTGGACTCTTGCCAGTTTGCAGCAGTGATAGACCCAGTGCTAAAATCACAGCTAAAGGATGCGTCAGGAGTCTGGAGAAGATACACATCAAACGCTCGAAGAGATCAACCAAGGTTGACACCAACCCTGTTGCGCACGCAGTTAAGGCCGTGGTCAACAGCCAAGAGCCTAGCACGAACAATTCCCCTGCAACCACCACAACCATCAGTGGAGGTACACACGGACGCCTCCTCAAAAGGAAAGGGAGGCCATTCTCACGAGAGAAAAGTGCAAGGGAATTGGTGGCACCAGTTCAAAACTTTTCATATCAACGTTTTGGAAGCTTTGGCAGTTTTCCTGACGTTGAAGAAATTATCCCCTCGCAGAACAATCCACGTCAGATTGGTCCTGAACAACGAAGTGATAGTAAAATGTCTAAATCGACAAGGCTCATCCCCTCACATCAACCATGTGATATTAGTCACCTTCCACCTGACAAGGAAGAAGGGATGGCACCTATCAGCAGTTCACCTACAACGGTTCCGCAACGTGACGGCGGACGCTCTATACAGGCGAAAGCCCATAGAGACAGAATGGTCCCTAGACACAGACCCATTTTCCTTCACTTCGGAAAAAGTCCCGGAACTACAGACCAACCTCTTCACAACGAGCGACAACAAGAAACTACCTCGGTATGTAGCCCTTTATATAGACCCTCAAGCAGAGGCGATGGACACCATGGTGGAATTGCATTTACCTGTTTCCACCAACCAATCTCCTCGACAAGCTAAGATCCTTCAGAGGGACAGCAGCATAAGTGGACCCCAAGTGGCCCAAAAGCAATTGGTTCCCTCTAGTTCTAGAGCTGAAACTGAAGCTGTTCCCTCTGCCGGACCCAGCATTATCCCAACTGGTCCAGAAGTCGACTGTCTAGACTTCATCCTCAAGAACCAACAACCTACATCTCACGATTTTCTCGCCCTAGCGGCGAACAAAAGGTTTGGAATCTCGAAGGATAAAGTTGACTTCATCGAAAAGTAAAAGTCAAGTTCGACTAGGAGACAATATGAATCGTCATGGAAGAAATGGGTTTCCTATGTGAAAACAAGGAAACCGGCAGAGATATCAATAGATTTCTGTCTAGCTTTCTTCATATTCCCACACAAATGAGGCCTGGTTTCTACGATTACTTCGTGTAAGTTGGCCCTGGCTAGACCACTTCTGTATGCCTTTGGAGTGGACCTCTCTAGTGAAATCTTTAATGAGATCCCAAAAGCATGTGCTAGACTCAAGCCAGCAACCCCACCAATGCCCATCACATAGTCTTTGGACAAAGTCTTGCACTATGTTTCAAACCTAAATAATGAGAATTGTACTCTAAAGGAGGTAACACAGAAAGTAATTTTACTGTTTGCCATAGCCTCAGGGGCTAGAGTTAGTGAAATAGTGGTCTTATCTAGAAACGAAGGCCATATTTAGTTCCTAGACACAGGAGAACTGAATATCTTTCCTGATCCTGCCTTTCTTGCCAAGAATGAGCTACCCACTAAGAGGTGGGGTCCTTGGAGAATCTGCCCGCTGAAGGAAGATAGCTGTCTGTGCCCAGTAGAGTGCATTAAGGTCTATCTTCGAAGAACTTTAGACTTCAAGGGAGGACAGCTCTTCAGAGGCAAAACCTCAGGATCAAACCTACCCCTAAGACAAGTAAGAGCAAAGCTCACCTACTTTATTCGCAGAGCGGATCCTGACAGTACACCCGCAGGTCACGATCCGAGGAAAGTTGCTTCTTCGTTGAACTTCTTTCAACATATGGACTTTGGAAGACTCCGCTCATACACTGGGTGGAGATCATCCAGGGTCTTTTACAAACACTATGTGAAGCAAGTACATGAAATAAAACATTTCTTTGGTAGAGGCGGGTAGTATTATAAAACCCGTCGTCTAGTGCTTTGATGAACAGTGAACTTTTTTGTGACTTTACAGTGCATCGGGTGCATGGGTACACTTTCCTTCCAGTGTAAATCACAACAATGATTAACACACTGTTCCATATAGGGGCATATCTGACCAATAACACCAGGGCCGAGTGAACGTTTGCGTCACAGTGTTTATGCATTCCAACAATCTGTACAAGTCAGTCAGATTTGGTTTCACATCTCCATTGAGTGGCATTATTCCGATAATGAAATTACATATTTTTTCTACAAGAGAAAATATGGACCCTGATGTGTTTTAATGCTGGATCAGATTCATACCGTATTGTAACAAGATTTGATAATCTAGATGCAAGGTAAAAATACTAAACGTATTTGCGTCCTATTACTGTTATCTCAGTTACAGACAAATAAAAGATGCTAGAGTTTTAATTAAGCCCTAGAAGGGCCCAAACTTGAAATCAGGATACAGATTTCCAAGGTATGTGAAAGGTAATCTCTAAAGTTTTACCTTCCGTTCCTACGGAAATTCAAGCCTTGAATCCTTATTGTCGATGTCGACACTTTCCCTGCAGGGGGCAGAAACCACTAAACCAGACACAAACCCACAGCTATAGTAATTTCAAGTTAATTCTCTAGTATGCTTCCATCAGGACGACATAGCATGAGCCCAAAAAACGGATTTTGAATAAAGCGAAAAATCTATTTTTGGGTGAGAGTGCCATGTCGTCCTGATGGACCCTCCCTTTGCTGATCCCTCCCAAAATTACTCTATCTGCGGCCATTTCTGCTTAACGACAAGAAAAGGAATGGCGTTGTAGTAGTAATGGGGAAAGAGGTCCACCGGGTACCTAGATTTGCACCCCCTTCTTATTCGGGGTGAAGATTGCTATGAGTCGTATCCTTAATTGGATACTAGCGCCAGGAGTTAGAATTCTGGAGACCTTCGGTTTATTCCTCTGGGAGTATCAATGTAGCATATATCCCTTAGAAGGCTACCTAAAGAAACCCTTCCACCAGGACGACATGGCACTCTCACCCAAAAATAGATTTTTCGCTTTGCTCAAAATCCGTTTTATTTCTTCCTCTGTATGGGATGTTGTTAGTACATACGTTTCAATTATCTTCCGACACATATACCGAAAAATCTGGCCTATTCTTTACATATTCTTCTCTGTCCTCATACATCTGACAACACTAAGATTACCAAACAATTTTTCTTCCCTCGAGGGGTTAACTACTACAATATAATTGTTCAGTGGCTGCTTTACTCTTGGTAGGGGTAGGAGAGACTTTTCTAGAATGACACTCCAAAATCAAACCATTGTTCTCTAGTCTTGGGTGGGGCCATAGCCTCTGTACCATGGACTTAGGTTAAATTTCTCTTGTTTGAGGGTACACTCGGGCGCACTATTCTATCTTATTTCTCTTCCTCTTGTTTTGTTAAAGTTTTTATAGTTTATATAGGAAATATTCATTTCAAGTTGTTACTGTTATTAAAATATTTTATTTTTCCTTGTTTCCTTTCCTTACTGGGCTATTTTCCCCGTTGGAGCCCCTGGCTCTGTAGCTTCCTGCTTTTCCATCTAGGGTTGTAGCTTAGCAATTAATATATATATATATATATATATATATATATATATATATATATATATATCATATATATATATTATATATATAATATATATATATATATATATATATATATATATATATATATATACTGTACATATATATATATATATGTTGGGCGTTTGTCAGTGGGTAAGGGCCAGGTAGTGAGAAAAGTGAAGAAGAGCGGAATGAGTTCTGGAATGAATTAACTAGGTGTGTAGAAGGACTGGGTAGAAGGAATTATGTAGTTGTCATGGGTGACGTAAATGCTAGAGTGGGCGCTGGAGAGGTAGAAGGTGTCATTGGGAAATATAGCATACCAGGTGAAAATGAGAGTGGTGAGCAACTGGTAGATATGTGTGTTGAGCAAGAGATGGTGTTAAGTTCTATCTTTTCAAAAAGAAAGATAGAAATAAGTATACATGGATAAGAGTGGCAAATGGAAGAGTAGTAGGCTATAAAGGACATTAATGGATTATGTGTTGATAACTAAAAGAATGTTTGGAAGATTGAAAGACGTGCACGTGTTTAGGGGTATGGCTAACGCTATGTCTGATCATTTTTTGTGGAAGGAAAATTAGTTGTAGCAAAAGAGTAGGGGAATAGAGTAGGTGGATGTAAAAGGGAGCTAGTGAGGGTTGAAAAGCTAATAAAACCGGGGGTAAAAAGTAAATATCAGGAAAGGTTAAAAATGGCATATGACGAAGTGAAAGTAAGAAAAACTGGTAATTCAGAGGAGTAGTGGAAGTTAGTAAAAGAAAATTTTGTTGGGATTGCAAGTGTGTGTGGCAAGAAGGTTGTTGGAGGCAGCATGAGGAAGGGCAGTGAATGGTGGAATGGAGTGAAGGTAAAAGTGGAAGAGAAAAAGAGGGCTTTTGAAGAATGACTGCAGAGTAATAGTATAGAGAAGTATGAAAAATATAGAGAGAAAAAGGTGGAAGTAAAGCGCAAGGTACGTGAGGCAAAGAGGGCAGCTGACCTGAGGTGGGGTCAGGGATTGGGTCATTCATATGAAGAGAATAAGAAGAAGTTTTGGAAAGAAGTGAAGAGAGTAAGGAAGGCTGGCTCAAGAATTGAAGAGACAGTGAAAGATGGAAATGGAAGGTTGTTAAAAGGAGAGTAGGCAAGGAAAAGGTGGGCGGAATATTTTGAAAGTTTACTGAATGTTGAGGATAATAGGGAGGCAGATATAATTGCTGTTGCAGGTGTTGAGGTGCCGGTGATGGGAGATGAGAATGAGAGAGAGATTACAATAGATGAAGTGAGGAGAGCACTAGATGAAACGAGAGTAGGAAAAGCGTCTGGTATGGATGGTGTGAGAGCTGAGATGTTGAAGGAAGGGGGTGTGACTGTACTTGAATGGTTGGTGAGATTGTTTAATATGTGTTTTGTGTTGACAATGGTACCAGTAGATTGGGTTTGTGCATGTATTGTACCATTATATAAGGGTAAGGGAGATGTGCATGAGTGTTGTAATTCAAGAGGTATTTGTTTGTTAAGCGTAGTTGGAAAAGTGTATGGTAGAGTAATGATTGATAGGATCAAGGATAAAACAGAGAATGCAATCTTAGAAGTACAGGGTGGTTTAGAAGAGGTAGGGGTTGTATGAATCAGATTTTTACAGTAAGGCAGATATGCGAGAAATATTTAGCAAAAGGTAAGGAGGTGTATGTTGCGTTTATGGATCTGGAGAAAGTGTATGATAGAGTTGATAGGGAAGCAATGTGGAATGTGATGAGGTTATATGGAGTTGGTGGAAGGTTGTTGCAAGCAGTGAAAAGTTTCTACAAAGGTAGTAAAGCATGTGTTAAGATAGGAAATGAAGTGAGTGATTGGTTTCCGGTGAGAATGGGGCTGAGACAGGGATGTCTGATGTCGCCGTGGTTGTTTAACTTGTATGTTGATGGAGTAGTGAGAGAGGTGAATGTCCGAGTGCTTGGACGAGGATTAAAACTGGTAGACAAGAATGACCATGAATGGGAGGTAAATCAGTTGTTGTTTGCGGATGATACTGTACTGGTTGCAGACACAGAAGAGAAGCTTGGCCGATTAGTGACAGAATTTGGAAGGGTGTGTAAGAGAAGGAAGTTGAGAGTTAATGTGGGTAAGAGTAAAGTTATGAGATGTACGAGAAGGGAGGGTGGTGCAAGGTTGAATGTCATATTGAATGGAGAGTTACTTGAGGAGGTGGATCAGTTTAAGTACTTGCATTTACTTAGACAAGTAATAAGTGCTCAGTCTTTTCAAGGTCATTTTGGTAACAGTGCCTAAGAATTACACGTTTTTCTGTTAAAGGTTCTTCACTGAGTGTTTTCAAAAAAGTCTCTTGCTATTCTTCTGTCATTGCTGCAAAACATAATATTTCTCATTTCTATTTCTTTTTAGACTCAATCTTTTTTCTTAAAATGAGTTTGTATTTGTTTTTATTCTATTTTATATTTTTATGCGTTCCATATTTAACATCTCTAATTATGAGAGTGGGACTGAGACAGGGATGTGTGATGTCGCCGTGGTTGTTTAACTTGTATGTTGATGGAGTGGTGAGAGAGGTGAATGCTCGAGTGCTTGGACGAGGATTAAAACTGGTAGACGAGAATGACCATGAATGGGAGGTAAATCAGTTGTTGTTTGCCGATTAGTGACAGAATTTGGAAGAGTGTGTGAGAGAAGGAAGTTGAGAGTTAATGTGGGTAAGAGTAAAGTTATGAGATGTACGAGAAGGGAAGGTGGTGCAAGGTTGAATGTCATGTTGAATGGAGAGTTACTTGAGGAGGTGGATCAGTTTAAGTACTTGGGGTCTGTTGTTACAGAAAATGGTGGAGTGG
>NC_090741.1:7507590-7512590 GCF_036898095.1 Palaemon carinicauda | reverse complement strand
ATTAGGCCTACCAGTATTTTATGATAGTCATTGTGTACAAATCGGAATGTGCCGCATAAAAGTAGTCCAGAAAATTTGATTTTGCTGTTGCTACAATGTGGTGTCAGATTACAGGAAATAACGTCTAAGGATATTTTCTCGTTAAAAAAAAAAAGAAAAAAAAAAATTCTGACGGGGCCTCCAGAACCTCCTCCGTCAGTGCCTTTTCAAACTTTAGCCCCCCATTCGGAAAAAACGATCTTAAATCTCTAGCAACGCATTCTGTTATGCTTAATGATCATCTATTATCTATCATTCTCTTTATATGTCACGGCCAGGTTCATCTATTTTTGTTACATGTAAGAATATCCTCTACATAAGTCTGGTCTCGTAATCAGGTTTCTCTTTGTTTGCTCTGAATTTACTTACTTTAAGGGCTGCTTTTCTGGTCCTATACTGCAGGAAACTTAACTCTACAAGACCTCTCGTAATTCATTTTATCGTATACATTCCAAGGCTTTCAGCATTTCACGCTGCATATTGCCCTTTTATAGTCAAATCCACATCATCGAAGCACCTAGAAAACAAGAAATCCTCTCTCTCTCTCTCTCTCTCTCTCTCTCTCTCTCTCTCTCTCTCTCTCTCTCTCTCTCTCTCTCTCTCTCCAGTCTTCCGGATGTCTAGTGAGACCTCATTGTATAGTCTTGGGGCTGCATATTTGAAAGTTCTTTAACCTAAAGTAGATAGGTAAACAAAAAGTGTTCAAAATAGGACAACCTACATCATGTAGGAAGTAGGTTGGCCAGGGCACCAGCCACTCGTTGAAATAATACCTCTAGAGATATATCGGGACCTTTGATGTGCCAGACAGTACTGCATTGGATCCCTCTCTCTGGTTACGGCTAGTTTTTCTTTCACCTACAAATGCACGGAATCGTCTGGCCTATTATTTCTACATTCTCCTCTGTCCTCATACACTTGACACTACTGAGATTACCAAACAATTCTTCTTCGGTCAAGGGATCCACTACTACACTGTAATTGTTCAGTGGCCACTATCCTCTTGGTAAGGGTAGAAGAGACTCTTTAGCTGTGTCAAGCAGCTCTTCTAGGAGAAGGACAAATCAAATCATTATTCTCAAGTCTGTTCTATGGTCTTCCACTATCTTAGAGTAGAGTTCTCTTGCTTGAAGGAACACTCGGGCACACTATATATTATTTCTCTTCCACCTGCTTTTTTAAAGTTTTTGTAGTTTATATGTAAAAGATCTAATTTAATGCTGATTTATTTTAATTGTATATCACCTTGTAGATTATCCATTTTCTTGTTTCCTTTCCTCGCTGGGATGATTTTTCCTGTTTAAACCCTTGGACTTATAGTATCTTGCTTTTCCAACTAGGTTAGCTTGTAGTAATAATAATAATAAAAGGTTATTGAGTCTTTCGACTGGCCAGACAGTACGAATTTGGATCCCTCTTACTAGTTACGGCTCATTTTTTCTTTGCTTGTAACGGTAGAAGAGACTCTTTAGCTATGGTATGCAGCTTTTCTAGGAGAAGTACACATAAAAATCAAACCACTGTTCTCTAGTCTTGTGTAATGCCATAGCCTGACTTTAGAGTACTCTCAGGCACACTATTCTATCTTATTTATCTTCCTCTTGTTTTCTTTCTTGAAGTTTTTATGGTTTTTATATGAAAGATCTATTTTAATGTTCTTTATATATTCCATTCTAATTGTTCATCACTTCTCTTGTAATTTATTTATTTCCTTGTTTCTTTTCCTCACTGGGCTATTTTTCCTTGTTGGAGGCCTTGTGCTTATAGCATCTTGCTTTTCCAAGTAGGGTTGTAGCTTAGATAATGATAATAATAATAATAATAATAATAATAATAATAATAATAAATATATAAATAAATTTTTTCGAGTTTAGAAAGGAAAAAGAATGATATAGGGAATGTTAAAAGTGTAGTCTAGTGGTTACATAATAACGAACTTGTATTGAATACTTGAATCAGTGGAGTAGACCGTTTGAACATGTGAACAAGTTTGAATGGGTCCATCTTTAAAATGAAATTGTCTTCGATGACTGAAATTTCTGATGAGTTTATGTATGTTAAGAATTTTTTTTTCTTTTTTTTTTTTAGAAATGAAAAGATTTAAAAATAGAAATACAATGATTCAGAAGTGGATAACAATTGGGTAGAGATTTTCTCTCACTTTCGTCATAAAAATATTTCCATTAAAATATTTCGAAGCTTGTTAAGTTTTGCCCGAGTTCCCCTATGTCCAATGCTTCTGCAGAAAGACTGTTCTCTCTACCGAAAAAAAAGACCAAAAATCTTTTGGATATCATAGAAAAGTCACTTGCAATTAACTACATCGAGGTCTGTACTAATATTGAAAGGGAATTTGGTCTTCCGTTGCATTGACTTCTATGGTTAATGTATCCTTCGCCAACTTCCTTGTGAATGATAGGTTTTGATGGGCGTGTTTTTATTTATTTATTTATGTTTGTGTTTGTGATTCGCATAACTCAAAAAGTATTTGACTGAACCTCATGAAATGAGGTGGGATGATTGACCATGATCCAAGGACAAATTTAGTAGATTCTGGGAGTGAGCGGGTCAAAGGTCAAGGTCACGAAAAGTTAAAAAGTCTTTTTGTTATATAGCGGTCAATTTTTATACGATTTGCAAGGAACTAGTGCCAAATGGTAACAAATATGGCGTTGCTGAAGGTGTGCCTGGGGCGTAAGAGCGTTTTTTAGGGTGTGGGCTAAAGTTCAAATAGTCACTCATGGGGGGGGGGGGTGTCTTTTTCTACGAGGAAACACCTTTAGATGCATTTTCTGACTGGTAATTGTATCAACTGAAAACCAATTACAATTTGTACACAATGACTATCATAAAATACCGGTAGGCCTACTTTATGAATTTACCAAAAACATATTAATGATGTTGATTCTTTGCTATAAACTCATTCCCAATATCGACGAAGCTAGGGCTATCAGTTTTCTAAGCCTTCTATGTTTTTACTTAGGATGTGTTATATTTATAATTTTCTTTTCCAGTTCAATTTCATCTTTATTTTTAAAGGCCTTTATATTTCCAATTTCATCTAATTTCTAGTTTATTAAAGACAATTAACTGATGTCTTAAGTGATAAATTATGTTATTTGTCTTTGGGTTTAAACTATGGAGATAAGCTATGAAGATGAAACTCTCATAACCAGAGAAGTACTTCATAGACTTGATAATACTGTAATGGTCATAAAAAAATCAAGGTTTTTAAAATGTCTTTCAATTAGAAAAAGTCTCTCTCTCTCTCTCTCTCTCTCTCTCTCTCTCTCTCTCTCTCTCTCTCTCTCTCTCTCTCTCTCTCTCTCTGTATATATATATATATATATATATATATATATATATATATATATATATATATATATATATATATATATATATATATATATATATATATATATATAGACTTACAGGATTGATTATCAAATTAATAAAAAGTATAAAATAAAGATAATTTAAACGTATGCACCAAGAACCAATACAGAGGAAGAAAAACTTTCTATGATCTGGAGATCTCTTGAAAAAAGATAGGACTCTATTTGCATTTGTTTTGGGTGATTTTTATGTAAAGTAGGTAAAAAAGAGAGGGAAATCAGCTGTAGGCAAATTTGGAGCTTCCACAAGAAACAACATAGGAGACATACTTGTAATAATTATGAACACCGTATTTTTTTTTTTGCTAAAAATTAACATAGAAAATGGGCATGGAGAAGCCCAAATCTAGAAAAGAAAAACGAAACATTTTTTTTATTTTCCGTGGTGAAAATTAATTTATTCTTTCTTTCCTTAGATCTAGACAAATTTTACTTCTCACGGTTATATGGTAAATTGAGTTTAATTTGTTTAACATTTTTACATCTCTAATGTAAAAATGTTAAACAGATTAAACTCAATTTACCATATAACCGTGAGAAGTAAAATTTGTCTAGATCTAAGGAAAAAAAGAAAAAACTAATTTCAAGAAAAAAAAATTAACTCTCCTGTAATAAGAGAAAATTATGATGAGTTCAGTTCAGCAATACAAAATAGGTACTCTCAGCTTCGTGAGGAAATGAAAGCGAGCAAAGAAAGAAATGAACAGTACTTTAATTTATTTTCCTTACTGGAATCAGCTCAAGAGATCGATGGAAAAGTTCCAAAACAAGATCAACGAAAGCTATCAGGAAACACAAAAACTCTTATTAATAAAGGAAAGATTGGAAATGCGGGCAAATTCCCAGTGAGATTAAATAGAATTGGCAAAACTATCCAAAACAATAAACAAACTCAAAGCTTAAATTCGTAAACACAACCAGACCAAAATTGAGGAAACACTAAAGGAAAACAGACGCAAAAGGTTAATGGAAAAAGTTAGAAAATGGTGCTTACAGAGTTTTGCGTTAACGAATGAAAATGGATATACCAACAAAAGAGATGGAGTGATGAAAATTGCAGAGTATCTTTATACAATACTTTGCAACAGTGATATAAGAAATAACTTTGGCAATGGAAATAATGAGACTCCTGAGCCGGTACCACAAGTAACAGTAGAAATGAATAAATCCTTGAAAACAGGCAGAGCAGAATATGGTCTAACAAATAATTTAATAATAGTTGGAGAAGATTTCATAGTAATAAAACTGGCTGATCTCTACACCAAATGTTTTCAAGAAAGCTCTATGCCTACAGCTTGGAAAAACTTCATAATTAAACTAATTCACAAAAAGGGAGACACAGCAGACCTGAAAAATTACCGCCCAATAAATTTACTCTCAGTATGATATAAGAAATATTTACAAAGATAATATATGTCAAAATGGAAAGAAATCTCAACTTTAATCAGCCAAAAGAGCAGTCAGATTTTATAAGCGGATATTCAACAACTGACCATATCCATGTAATTAACCAGGTAATGACAAACAACTGTGTATAGCGCTTAAAGACTATGAAAAGGCCTTTGA
>NC_090741.1:7495090-7502590 GCF_036898095.1 Palaemon carinicauda | reverse complement strand
ATTCTACCTCCAAGATATAATTTTTATTAACATTATTATTTTCTAGTGTACACAAAACGTCAAAAATGACGGATAAATATTCAGATAGATATGCACACACACACGCATCCTCTCTCACTAGAGTATGCTTACTCCTTCTACCCACTACCCGAGGGGAGAGCTGGGTGTTACTAGATCGATAGATAATAAGTATATATATATATATATATATATATACACACACACGCAGGCACTGGGGTATGCCTACTCCTTCTCCCCCCTAGCCGAGGGATGGGGAGAGCCGGGTGTGACTGGATTGATAGAATATACACATGTACTGTATATATATATATATATATATATATATATGTACATGTATATAGATATATATATATCTATATATATACACACATACGCACACACGCACTCCCTCTCACTGGGGGTATGCCTACTCCTTCTACCCTCAACCCGAGGGATGGGGAGAGCTGGGCGTGAACGGATAGATAGATATATATATATATATATATATATATATATATTGAAAAGATATTAGTTAGTCTTATGGAGAAACCTAAGTGATAAGAAAAAGTAAACTATGTCTGCTCCTAACTATATCTGCTTCAAATGTAATGAAACGGATGGAGATTGGAAAAAATGGATAGTATGTGAATGCAAAATACTCTACCATAAGTCATAAGAGATGTGTGCATATAGTGACAACCATCAGTGAGATTGACCGGAATAACCTAGATTGGTCATGCCCTCACTTCGTACGTGATGCCAGACAAAACTATTTAGTAATATCAAAATTAAAGGAAGATGTAAACATGAGCAATCTGGCCCTGAACGAACAATATGTAAAAATAGATGACTTGGAAAACAAACTTGCGAACCTTAGCGCAGACGCAGCAAATTCCACCCAGATCACCGACCTCACTGAGAAAGTTGACATTCTTGCCATGAATATGGAATCAATTAAAGCAGCACTTCAAACATTAATAGACCCAGAACCGGAGAAACTGACATTTTGCTGACAAAAGTTAAGGGAAAAAATCTGTTGATAATTAAATCAACTAATACACTCCAATATTAAACCACTGTTCTCTAGTCTTGGGTAGTGCCATAGCCTCTGTACCATGGTCTTCCACTGTCTTGGGTTGGAGTTCTCTTGCTTGAGGGTACACTCAGGCACACTATTCTATCTTATTTTTTTTCTTCCTCTTGTTTTTTTGAAATGGTGTGTTGGGCAGGCTTAATAGAAGGGCCATGGATGCCTGGTGGTTTATCAAGAGGTTGTCTTTTCCTTTTTCTGATTCTTTTTCTTCTCAAAACCATCCTTACTGTCCTCCCTTCAGTTGAAGTGGCTATCCTGGAGGGTATTTAGCCTTGCATGGTGTATCGGCTCCTCCATGTTGACCAGTTTTTCCGACTTTTTACTATAGTCTATGGGTATCATTAATCACTTTGTTTATAATTCTGTACGTATTGTTTTTGTTATAATTCTTGTTAATCTAGTTTTTAAGTATGATGTCTCTTTTTTATTTCTATTAATTCTTATGCTGTCTGGAGACATTGAGCGAAATCCGGGACCAGTACGTCCTAGATTTCGTCAATGTCGTCTTCTGTATTGCAATATTCGTGGTCTTCATGCAAATATCCAAGACCTTACAGTTGCGTCCAGACAGTATGATATTCTTTTGTGCTCAGAAACTTTGGTTTCTAATATGAGGCACTCATCTGAGCTCCTTATAACTGGTTTTAAGAAGCCAATAATGTTGAAACGTGATGCCATCCCTAGGGCCAGGGGAATGGCGGTGTATATTAGGACCAAGTACCCTGCTTCTCATAAGTCCTGCTATCAATGTGGATGTCATGAGATTCAGGTAATAAAAGTTTGTGGCAGGCATAACAACTTTTATTTATGTTCGATCTACCGGAATCCAGACATGGATGATTCTATCTTCGATTGTCTTCTTACCATTATGGCTAAGATACAAGAAGATGATAGAAAGGCTTCTTTTGTCTTTGTTGGTGATTTTAATGCTCACCATAGGGAGTGGTTAGGTTCTATCTCTCCTACCGATCGCCATGGCTTAAGAGCTTTAGACTTTGCTTCTGAATCAGGCTGTGAGCAAATCATAAATGAAGCTACTCACAGGTCTGGTAATTGCTTGGACCTTGTATACACTGACTCCCCTGGCGTTATAACTGGTAAGGTTGGTTCTCCAGTCGGGACATCTGATCATGCCTTGATTTCATTATTAGTGAAGACTGAGCAGCCTGTCCCTGATATATCATATTCTTGTAAAATTTATATGAAATCCCAAGCAGACTGGAATGGGATTTTACATGATCTTTTGTGCTTGAATTGGTCACAATTATATAATAGTGTAGATCCTGTTGTCCCTTTGAATGAGAATCTAGTCAACATAATTGATAGGCGTATCCCTTCTCGTGTGCTAAGGTACCGAGTGAAGGACAAATCGTGGTTCAATGATGATTGTAGACGTGCTTTTTTGGAGAAGCAGGAGGCCTATCAACTTTGGAAGGGTAACAGATCAGATTTGACCTGGAACAACTATACTCAGCTTCGAGCTTTTGCTCAGAGAGTTTATGCCTCAACTGAAAAGGAGTACAATTTAACCATAAAAGAAACACTTTCTGGTACAACTCAGGAACATAAATGGTGGTCTACCCTTAAATCTGCACTCTTTGGTGTAGATGCAACAGTTCCTCCTTTACTTAAACCAGATGGCTCAGTCACTCACTGTCCAAAGGAAAAGGCAACCCTTTTGGCTGATGTTTTTGACAGTAAACAGAGTAATGAAAAACTTGAACTTCCTCATTCCTGTTTTCCTGAGGCTAAACTAACTAGTTTAGCTTTTCGATCTCGTGAGATTAAAGCTCTGTTGATGGACCTTGATGCTTATGGAGGTGTAGACCCAAATGGTATTTTTCCTTTGTTTTTTATAAAGACAGCAGATTTCTTAGCTCCAAAGTTATCTGTTATTTTGCGCAAGTTAGCAAGAAGAGGAGCTTTTAGCACTAGTTGGAGAATTGGTAATGTTACTCCTCTATGTAAATGTGTTTGTGGTAGCTCAAGTCCCACTGATTACCGCCCAATTTCCATAACTCCCATATTATCTAAAGTTTTTGAACGTCTTCTGGCAAAACGTCTTAATAGGTTTGCTGAAGGTAATCATCTACTCCCTAGTTTGCAATTTGGTTTTCGTAAAGGCCTTGGAGCATGTGATGCCCTTCTTACAATCTCCAATGCTGTACAGAAATCCCTTGATTGTGGTCGGGAAGTTTGTATGATTGGCCTTGATTTTAGTGCTGCCTTTGACCGTGTTAATCACGAGGCCCTTGTTTTCAAACTGAAACAGTTGGGAGTGGGTGGGTCGTTTCTTAGCATTATTACTGATTTTTTAAGTAATAGATCTCAAAGAGTTGTTGTTGATGGGCACCATAGTGATTATAGGAATGTGATATCCGGTGTTCCACAGGGTAGTGTTCTTGGCCCATTACTTTTCATACTATATACACATGACATGTGGTTTGGCCTAGAAAACAAGCTTGTTGCATATGCAGATGATGCTACTCTCTTTGCATCAATTCCATCCCCTGAATGTAGATCTAGGGTTGGTGAATCCCTTAATAGAGATTTAGCTAGAATTAGTGCATGGTGCAAATTATGGGGTATGAAGTTGAATCCTAACAAAACTCAAAGTATGATTGTAAGTAGGTCAAGGACGGTGGTTCCTCAACATCCGGATCTCAGTATTGATAATGTTTCTTTAAATATGTATGACTCTTTCAAAATTTTAGGTGTGATTCTCGACAGTAAATTTACTTTTGAGAAACATATAAGGTCTGTGTCTTCTTCAATTTCACAAAAAATAGGCTTATTGAGAAAGTCTTTCAAGATTTTCGGTGATCAATCTATTCTGAAGAAGTGTTTTAATTCTTTCATTCTACCTTGTTTTGAGTACTGTTCTCCTGTCTGGTCTTCAGCTGCTGATTCTCATCTTAATTTGTTGGACAGAAACTTACGGTCTATTAAATTTCTTATTCCTGATCTAGATATTAATCTCTGGCACCGTCGTTCAATTAGTTCATTATGTATGTTGCATAAGATTTTTCACAACTCTGACCATCCTTTACATTCAGATCTCCCTGGACAATTCTATCCTGTTCGTAATACTAGGCAGGCAGTTAATTCTAATAGCCAGGCCTTCTCCATCACGAGGCTCAATACTACGCAGTACTCTAGAAGTTTTATTCCATCTGTGACCAAGTTGTGGAATGATCTTCCTAATCGGGTGGTTGAATCAGTAGAACTTCAAAAGTTCAAAGTTGGAGCAAATGCTTTTTTGTTGACCAGGCAGACATAGTTATTTTATAGTTTATTTATGACATATTTGTTTTTGATGTTGTTGATAGTTTATTATATGACATGTCTGTTTTGACGTTTTCTTATTTTAGAATGATTTATTGTTAATTTGTTCTCTTCATTTATTTATTTCCTTATTTCCTTTCCTCACTGGGCTATTTTTCCCTGTTGGAGCCCCTGGGCTTATAGCATCTTGCTTTTCCAACTAGGGTTGTAGCTTGGATAGTAATAATAATAATAATAATAATAATAACAACTGAAATTACTGAAAGAAAAGGCGAGGTTGAACAAGCACTTAAAGACATTCCTATACTTAACACGAGGTCAACTACCAATAGAAATGTTGTTGTAAACTTTGCAAACAAAATGATCAAAGAAGAGGCGGCAAACAAAATTCAGACATTGGTGGCTGACACTGAAACGAGAAAAATCAGAAAACTAAAATCCAAGATAATGATATGCAATGTATACAATGATGAAGATGATGTAATAAATGCTTTGATTCAAAGAAATCGCTGCCTGGACCAAATCCAAAATGTATAAGATAAGATAAGTGTAGTCCTGAAGAAAAATGCCTGGGGGGGGGGGGGGGGGGGGGACCACCCACCATGTGCTGAAATGTGATCCTGAAATTCGGAGGGGTATTCATGATAGTAGGTACCACGTGATCACCTGCTACCACTGTATGGACATTTTGAAAAAGATTGTAGGTCTAAGAATGAAGATAAAGTCTGCGGGAAATGTTCAAGGAGACACTCCAACAGGGAGTGTAATTCGGAAGTATCAAATTGTATAAACTGCACAAAGTTAAACAGACCAAGTGACCATACAGTAAATTCTATAAACTGTAATGCTTTTGACTTGGAATTGAAAAGACTAGCGAAAAATACTGATCATGGCTACTATGGATGTCATAAACTGTGGCTATACTAGCATTATCTGAAACATGGCTAAATAACTTGGACAAGGCAAAGATCACTGAAATGACGGCCCCCACAAATGCCTTCTTTCACATACTGAGAGAAGGTAGGTCTGGTTAGGGTGTCGGACTCTTTATTCATAATAGTTACTCAAATCTCAAAATGTTGAAAAGAATTAGTGTAACTAGCTTTGAATATATAGAAATAAAATTTACGCCAAAAAATAAAAGAATATCCTTTGTAACAATCTATAAACCTCCTAGAACAAACTATAGTATCTTTTTTGAAGAATTCGGTGCTCTCATGAGATGATCATCATGGAGAAAAAACGAATTAGTTATCTGTGGACACTTAAATTTTTGGATGGATGACGCATTAAATCCTGACGCTTTGCCATTAGTGAGTTACTAGAATCATATCGACTATTGAATAATGTCGACTGCACAACTACTTTAACTGGGCATACGCTAGACTTAGTTCTAAGTGATGTCATGAATAATATTGTATCTGATATAAAAGTCGAAGAGAAATGTACTATCTCCCCGGTAAACAACTTACTACGTTTAGTCTACCTCTACAGAAACATGCATTAGTAAAGAAAATAAACTTTAGACATAAATCAAATCTTTTTCCTACCGTATTTATTGAAGAAGTTACAAAGAAAATAAATGATGCTATCAACATTCCCTGTAATCATGATGACCAACGTCTGTTATGAGCCAAGTGTGCTAACTGTCTTATGACCACTTACAATAAAGTGAGTAAAAGTGAATATGATACCATGTGCCCACCGATGGAAAAGACTATAACCGTAGAAGACCATTCTCCTTGGTTTGATGGAGAGACTGATAAAAAAGAGGGAAAAAAGACGTAAAGATAGAAAGTGGAATAGGTTAAAAACTGAAAGTACTTGGGTAGAATACAAAACTGTTGCGTGTCAATATAACTACCTACTAAGAAGGAAAAAAAGTTAATACTATAAGAGAAAGATCCTCGAAGCAGCAACAGACATAAATAAGTTATATCGTCTCCTGAATGGTATAATGGGAAATATAAAAGAAAAGAAGCTACCTGATGGATACAGTGACCAGGAACTAGCAAATAATATTCTAGTATTCTTTAAAAACAAAATTGAAAACATAACCAGGTCATTTGTAAATACTCAACATCTGTTTAATGATACACCAGGCACACACAAAATTAATACGATTTAGCAACATAACACAAGATGACATCACCAGAATTATCAAAAGAGCAAAGAAAACAAACTACGCGATCGATCCTATGCCAATATCTGAAGTAATTGGAGAGAGAGACTTTTCTAATCTTGCCGAAATAATAATGAGAATAGCAAATGCAAGCATTGATGAATGTAAGTTTTCTAAATCTGAGAAAATGGCTATAGTCACACAAGTTCTGAAAAATGCACTGGACCACCAGGAATTAAGATCAGATAGACCTATTTCAAATCTATCCTTGTCTCAAAAGTGCTTGAATATGTAATTCTTGAACAACTAGTCAGCCACTTAGAAGTAATAAAAGTTTTGCCTGACAACCAACCCGCTTACAGAAAACTATACTCCATGGAGACAGTCATCTGTTGTGTTGTAAATGATATGCTAGATATGATTGATGAAAATAAATGTGGTATTTCAATATTGCCCGATCTCAGTGCTGCTTTTGATAGAGTTGTGCATGAACTGCTGCTAAATGATCTACGGTCCATCGGCGTTGAAGATAAAACTTTCGAATACCCAAAAGACTACTTGGTTGGTAGAAATTACTGTGTACAAATTGGAAACTTAAACTTTTTGCAGATGACACACAATTTTACTTCTCCATAAATGATATACATGACACTACTAAAACTCTAAACCGAATCCTTGATAGTGTTAGAGAATGGATGACATTTAAACAACTAGAATTAAATGAGAACAAAACTGAATTCATGGTGGTGGGCAAGAGAAACAGCGTGAGAAACTTGGGTGATATTCAAATGAACATAAATAATGACTCGGTGCCGATATCTAGTAAAGTTCGAGATCTAGGTGTATTTCTTGACTGTAACCTGTCCCTAAATGGCCAAGTAAATAATGTAATAAAAACTGCTGGTTATTGTATAAGAAATATTGCGTTTATAAAAAAAAATACCTTGATTAAATTTCTGTAAAGAAACTTGTGATAAACTGTGTTATTACCAGGATTGAC
>NC_090741.1:7482590-7490090 GCF_036898095.1 Palaemon carinicauda | reverse complement strand
AGCTAAAATCTGAAGATATTCGTAAACGCTATCAGACTAAAGTTAAGGAAACACTAAAGAAAGGAAGAAACAAAACATTTATGAAAAGAAGACTTGGAGCAGGGCGCCAATAGATGTTTGCTTTAAAATATGAAAATAGGAATATTATATACAATAGAGATGCTGTGATAACAATTGCAGATGATTTCTATACAATGTTATACAATAGTGATATAAGAAATAATTTTGCCAATAGAGATAATGAAACAACTGAGCCGGTACCAAACGTGATGGCAGGAAAAATAAAGAGAGCATTAAAAGGCATGAAAAAAGGCATGAAAAAGGCCTGAAAACTGATTTAATAATAGATGGAGGAGATATCATGGTAGCAGAACTTGCTAAACTTTTTACAAAATGTCTCCAATGATACTCTTTAGCCAGAGCTTGGGTAAACATTATCATTATACCAATCCATAAAAAGGGAGACGCAAAAGACCTGAAAAATTATCGCCCAGTAAGTTTAATCTCTACAATATTTCAAATATCTACAAAGATCATATTACGCCAAATAAAGACAGCTAGACTTTACATCAATCAAGAGAGCGGGCAGGCTTTAGTGGTGAGTATTCAATAACTGACCATATACATGTAATCAAGTAGCTAATGGAAAAATAAACAGAGGATGACGTACCACTATGTATGGTATTTATATGATATGAGAAAGCTTTTGATTATGCTAAAACTTCAGCAGTAATGAAAGCCCTTCAGAGATAAGGAATAGACGAATCTTGTGTTAGAAAATTTTAAGATATTTATAGAGAAAGTAAAGCAATCCTAAAACTACATAAGGATAGTGAGAAAATTCCGATTGAGATAGAAGTTAGACAGCTAAATTATTCAATTATGCCTAATACAAGTTTTTAACAATTTAGATTGGAAAAATGCAGGAAATAATATTTATAAGGAATGCCATAACAACATAAGAATTGTAAATGTTATAGTTGTATTCAGTGAATCATGGGAGGCATTGCAACTGGAAATTGAAATATGAGTAAGACTAAGATAATGTTCAATGAAAAGGCAGAGAGACAACTAAGGAATTATGGACGAACCTCTAGTGACTGTTAACGAATATACATATGTAAGACAGACAGTACGTGTTTCTCAGGGACACAAGACCTAAATTAATAGAAGGATAATCTTAGAATGGAGAGCATTTGGTAAACACAATAAGATTATAAAAAGTAAAATACCACTCTCTCTAAAAAGAAAAGTATATAATCACATGGTCCTACCTGTGTTAACCTATGCATCAGAAACTGGAGCTTTACTAAAGCCTTAGAACGTATGCTAGTTACAACTTAAAAACAATGAAAGAAATAATGATGGGAACAACACTAAGAGATAGAAAAAGAGCAACATGGACATGAGAGCAAATTAAAGCAGATGATATTCTAACAAGTAAGAAGAAGAAATGGATATGGGCAGTAAAAGTAATGAGAAGGACAGATAATAGATGACATTAAAAATAACAGAATATGACCTCAGCTATTGCAAAAGTAACAAGGGAAGGAAGAGGAGATGAAGACTGAAGATTGAAGAACTAAGAAAGACCATAAACAGTTGCAAGTGGAAGAACATGTCCGAGGCCTTCGTTCTACAGTGTAATATTAACGGCTGATGTGTGTATGTATGTAAATATGTATATAATATAATGTAAATATATATTTCTTAAAAATGGAAAAGTGCAGTATTTAATTTTATTTTTTTGAAAATTTAGATATACCACCTATTGGTCTCGTTTAACACTAATACTCAAGTTAATGCAGTTTCACATAAAATACTTCGATTATTAACACCAGTATTTTGGAGGTCCCATTTGCTGTATCTGAAAATTTTTTAGTAAGGTAAAGAAAAACTACAGTATCTATCATTTCACTTCAGTATTACGTCGTAATCCTTGAAGTGCCTGCAAAATCAGGGTAATGTAAAGGAAAATTGCAGTATCTATCTTTTTTTTTATACAGTCTATGGTTATTTTGATATACCAACACGTACAGCTATTGTTGTTTCAATCTTTAATCTCTGGAGAACATGTTTGCCTTATGTTATATTTAGAGTCCTTGTTTGCTTCACTGTATATCTCAAGTGTTCTTGCTTGTTATCTAGTAGCCAGTCTTTTTCTTAGAAAAATTATTGGTGCTACAGGAGGACTAGTTCTACTTATATCTGCAACAGGTCTAGTTCTATGTTCATTACTTTTCTGAACATCAAATTTAAAAAGATAAAACCTACTTTTTTTCTCGATCAAGAGCGATGCTGAATCTTGCACTACAAAATAACACATTTAAATGAAGGTAAGGCTTTGTACGGAATAATTTTCTTTTTTTAATTATAACTAGATGCTTTTAATTTTACATAACTTTCGAGTTTCACGGTGGGCCTGACTTGAATGAAAATATATACTATATATGCTGATGTGAAAATGCGTAAAGTTGCTTTTCTATTAATGCAGACAGAACTGATCACTGTGTTTTCGACATGCGCAATCGACAAAACCCAGCAAGAGCTACATCCTTGTTTGTTTCCATGCAGTCATGTGGAGAGCTTGATAAATTTGAGCATTACCAATAAGATAACAATTTAGAGATGATGCTAACCAAACATGACCAAAGTGACATAGGTGATGCTGTCATGCTAGACCCCATTTCAGATTGCATCCCTTCAGAAGACAAGGTTTTTGCTGTGGAACCCATTCCTGGTATTCTGGATATACAAACTACATACCTGATAGGGGATGAAGTGGAACATTACCATTCCAGTAACAGTCTTAAAAGAGAAACTACGCCTCCTATCAAAGACCCTTGTAAAGAGACCTGTAAGAATTCATGTAATAGTAAGGTTAGGAAAAATCAACGGGAATGCATCGACAGTGAATTATGGGTTTTGACAGACAATGGACGAAGAGACATCATTAAGTATGTTACCAGAAAACCTACAGACCGACATTCCGGTGAAGAGGAGAAAAGAAAGAGAAAAAACTGCCGAATGATGATGAACAAATGCAAGATGTCTGCAGATTATTTTTCTTGGCAACTATTGGGAATCATCCAAAAAATGACAGGATAACCACCATTGTAATGCAAACAACACATATTCATATATCTTAGCCGCCAAGGATAGACCACTTTAAAAGGTCATTGACTAGTTTTCAGATCACATTGAATCTTTTAACCCTTCTATTAGTCATTACCGAAAGGAGCATGCACCCAACCTTCTTCTTCTTCTTTAGATTGCCTGGAGCTTCTACAACCGTCAATGTCTTCCTAGTGACGTTTCTATTCATTCAATTCACAATGGCTCCAAGTAAAAATAGATTGTAAATATACTTTTAATGGGAATTTTATTAGCAAAAGTTTGGAGTGAAAATGGGTAATCCCTTATCATCTCTCTCAAGAGATATTTATATGGAGTCTTTAGAGAAGAAGCTATTAGTGAATATTTTGTCTGGAATAGTTTTGGGGTTTCGGTATGTTGATAAAATTTTTTTGTATATAGCCTTTAAATGAAGATGTATTTGCTTTTCTACATTGGCTAAATCCATTGGTTCTTTCTATCAATTTTACAATTGAGAATGAAAGAAATCTTTTTAGACGTAAATGATCACAGACATAGTAATAGATTTAATTTTAGTGTTTTTCTAAAATCCACCAATGTATCTTCTTACATGCATTTCTATGCTAACCACCGATGTTTTTGAGAGCTCTTATAGTATGCTGCCCAGATTTTTAGATGATGAGTTTTTAAGAATATATGATATTGCTTTTAGTTTGAAGTATCCAAAATTCTTGGTTGACGTACCATTACAAAAAGCCCAAATACGTATTATGCAATTGACAATGCAAGAGCGTTTAATCATGATTTATTGTTTTTACCTTATAAAGATTGTTTTCTGTCTCCCAAAATTTCTGAGATGGTTTAAGGTTAATGATTTTAGAAATTCTTTTACTGTCAAATGTACTCTTATTGAATGTGTAATGGTTGTAATATGAAATATATTGGGTAAAGTGGTAAAATGCATGCAACAAGATTAAACCAACATAAATATTGCGTTTGAGTTGGTAATATTACCAACGCGCTTTTTGTTCACATGAATCAATGTAGTCATTTAATGTTAAACTGGAAGAATTCTAAGGAGCTTCTCTACTGCACAGATGTCGTAAAAAGAAATATCCTAGAATCTAGTATTATGAAGATAAAGTCTGATTGCGTTTTTATTATTAGTGCGGGTCTTTATAAATTGGATAATTTCATTAAGACCATATTTGTTAAACAATTCAGTATTATGTAATTTTTGTTCAGCTGTTTAATTTCAAATTAAGGATCACTTTACGTTAAAGTACAACATATTGGCTGAGGGTTGTTTGCTTGTTTGGTAATGCTAGTTAGCTGATAAGATTTTTCTATCATCTCTTTTATAATTCAACTGCAATTTTTTTGTTTCATCTTATTTTACTTATTACGTCCTTCAACTGTATCCCACTTTATTGTACCCTGAAGAGCCAGAATCAAGAAAAATAAATATAAATGAGTTTTAGATACCAGTTTTTGAGAGCTTTTGCTTCAAAACGCATTTTATAATGTTGGGTAAAAAGATTACGCATCACTTACTAGCAATTTTGATCTCATTTTTGTAAACTAATATAACGTATTAGACCACATAAAATGCTCCGTCCCTTTTCTAATATCTCCATCATATTAGTTTTTTTTGTTTGAGTATTCTATTTTCTTTATTGTATGTTGATTCCATTCACTTTTCTTTCATTTGATCTAATCTTAATACGTTCTAATTATTTAAAAAAACTTTTTGGTTGTAACTTGTGAATCATAAGGAAAATTTATGAAAAAAAAAAAAAACTGGTTTCATCTTGCCATGTCCGTGTCAGACACATTTACAACTAACCATAGTTTTTATGAGTTCTATTTTGAAAGATATTCTGCATAATAAGCATCACTAGAATGACAATTATATGAACATTAAAGAACAGGAAGACGATGGTTATAAATATCTGGATATACATTTCTTATTTAAAGAATATTTATTGTCTTTCGTAGACTTAGATTATCCGATTTTCATCAGACTATATAGTATTTTGGAAAACGTATATAAAAAGTGTGGCTTTCAGGGTGACTAAAACTCCCTTTTTATCAAACGCTGTGGATAGAGGATCACCGAAGGCAGAAAGGCTAAGAAATCTCCTGATTACTAAGAAATGTAATCAGGAAATTATACGACAACATTTTGTTTTACTTTTCTCTGACTCGCATTCCCTTTTACATGGATGCGAAATAGGATACCTTTTACTCTAAACCCTTAGTGTTTCATTTATTGTTTTCTCTTACAAATGAATATAAACGCGTTTCAACACCCTAGGATCACATATCATTGTAATTACTAATATTTTTCTAGTGGCAAAAACTGAAAACAAGTCTTACAGAAACCAAATCGTTATAGATTTATCAAGATATTTCATACATTCGAGGCATTGCTGTAATACCTTCTCTCTCTCTCTCTCTCTCTCTCTCTCTCTCTCTCTCTCTCTCTCTCTCTCTCTCTCTCTCTCTCTCTCAAGTTAGAAACAAGTGGGCAGAAGGAGAATAGTTATAAATTTTTGTCAAAACTTTCGACATATGTCTTAACGAAGACCATTGAAGAAAGTTTTGTTTCTCTCCTAATATAACCAAAGGGGAATTACTGTGTTTTAATGTCTGAATGAAAACGCAAATACGATATTCAAGTTTCAGTTCGGTATTTATAAAAGAAGTAAAAATTCGTAGAACCTGTGAGGTAATTGTACACAATAAGATCTCTCCACAGCCTCTTTCAATTTCATATTAGATTACTTCCTGAGACAAAATGCCTTTTTTAATGAGGGGGCAAAGTTTATCAAAATATTTTACACTAGGTAGGGTATTTATCATCTATCTATATGATTGGTAATATTTTTTATCTGAGTTTGAGTTACTGTTCGTGTAGGACAAAACAATTCTAAATGATTGTAATATACTCATATTGAATTATGAATGAGCTTTGGACGTAATATGTTAATTGAGCATAGTTATGCATTACATACTTGCAATCAAATTAAGCTTCTTTAGATTAAGTAAATATTTGGTCACAAAATCAGTTAACGTTGCACCTCTCTCTCTCTCTCTCTCTCTCTCTCTCTCTCTCTCTCTCTCTCTCTCTCTCTCTCTCTCTCTCTCTCTCTTGATGTTATATTCAGTTCAACAAATTGTAGTACAGTTTCTGAATTATATGCAATATATGAAGAATTAAAAGCAGTTTCTGATATTAGGAAAGATATTTTTATTTTTGTAGACAACCAAAGTGTATTAAAATCATTGAAGGCTAAAGAACCTCGTTATAAATCTGTTGTAAATAAATGTAGAAATTTGGTTTATGATAGTCATTTAAATAATAATAAAGTTGAATTTCTATGGATAACCCCCCATGTAAATATATTTTATAATGATATTGCAGATAAGTTAGCTAAACAGGGGGCAGAAAAATGTGGAAGTGATAATTTTGAATTAATAAGTCTTAATAATATTAAGAGTCATATAAGATCAGTTAGAAATCAAAATGAGCAATTAACTATTAAGCTATTACTGGAAAAGGGAAGTAGTTGTTTATATCATTATTTGAAAATTTCTGAAGGAACAAATGTAACTTATGGAAAACGATCTACTTGGTTTGATAGTTGGGTTATGAGACTTAGATTGGGATATAAGTATTACTGGGAATTTAATAAAGACAAAAATGTACCTTGGAAATTTTGTAAACAAGATAAAAGTCATAAGTTGTATCATTACATTATGGAATGCAAAGAATTTGATGGAATCAGAAATGATTCAATTGCAGATCTGTATGAACAAATATGTTTTGTAATTAATAATAATAAAATAACTGATTTTATTAAAAAATGTAAGGGAAACCATATTGTATTTTTAAATAGAATAACTGTGTTATTGGGAAAGGGGAGATATAGGAACACTATACTTCCCTTTTGATGTAAATTATCAATAAAATTTTTGAATTGAATTGAATTGAATTGATATTCAGTTCAATAAGGTATCTGATATATTTGATATATTTTGGTTTAATCAATTATTAATCCTGTACGATAAAAAAGGTTTGTCTTTTTTTCAATTGAGGAGTTTTTTTCCTGTTTCCACCATACATGGAAAAGCTCTTTCGTACTTCAGGGCACACGAGATCTGTCTGTCATGCAAATACCTCAATTATTTTGAGAATCATGTATCGTAGTGCCCGCTAATTGTCGATGTTATGTTATCATGACACTTTGTGAACAAAAATTTCTGTAACTTCTTATTTGAAGCCTTTATATCGTCAGACCTTCTGATGTCAAGTAGAATGTGATACATTCTTGGAAAATATAGAACCCGCATGTTGCTTTGGGAAGTGGAAGTTGTGGAAAGCTCACAAGGGACTAGAAT
>NC_090741.1:7477590-7480090 GCF_036898095.1 Palaemon carinicauda | reverse complement strand
CCACCTCATTAATCCTTCCTCCTCCCAATGATACTTCCTCTTCCATTACATATTCCGTTCTCATCATCTCTATCTTTCTTCTATTCATATTAAGCCCAACCTCTTGTGATATTTCGTGCATTCAGGTATGCAAACTTTGCAAGTCCTGTGGCGTTTTGCTAATAAGGGCAGCGTCATCAGCATTAACTCTAGGTCCGCTAATTTCCTCTTACCAATCTAGTCCAATCCTTCCCCACCATACCCAACTGTTCTATGTATTACAAAATCCATGAGGGGGATAAACAATATAGGTGACAACACATTCCCTTGGATTACTCCCCTTTTCGCTGTAAATTCATTTGGTAGGACTACATAAACATTAACTTTGCATTTGCTATGCTCATGAGCAGACTTTATCAAATTTACATAAATATGTAATATCGCAGGTCTCTCCACAAAATTGGCTGGTGCACACTATAAATTTTTTTTATAGTCCAAAAATGCCATAAAAAGTGGATTTATATATTCTACACATTACTGTGCAACATGTCTTAAAACGAAAATTTGGTCAGTGCAACTTCTACCTTTTCGAAATCCTGCTTGTTCATCTCAGCTTTTCATCAATCTTTCTCTCTATTCTCCTTAGAATGAGGATACTATAATTTTTCACGACAGCTGACGTAAATGTGATGCCTCTGTAATTAATGCAAAAAGTCAGATCTCCTTTTTTTTGCCATTTTAATCAACACTCCCAGCTCAATTTATCAGGTTTTGCCTCTCCATTCCAATATCTACAAAATAATCTTTTAAGTGTTCTGGGAATCACTTCATTTTCGGCCAAAATCATCTCAACAGCTATTCCATCGTATCGAGGGTATTTCTATCTCATGAGTTGTTAAAGATAGCTTCGTCTTCAAACCTACTGAATTCCTTCATGGGCTCATCAAGGTCTTCCCCAGCTAAAGTTATATCAATCAAATTGCTCCCTTCATATATCTTATTCATAACCTCAATAAAGTGTTCCCTCCAACGTTGCCTTTCTTCATCTTCTGTTGTTATAACAGATCCATCTATTTTTTTTTCATTAGTATATGCTTCTTCTTTTATGCCCCAGTAGAGATTTTATTAACATTTCTATGATAAATTCTTACCCCATAACCACTCCCTGAATTCATAGCTATCTCAGCTTCATCCTGTCTAAATAATCTTTCCAGTAATGCCAGGCTTTTCTTTTGTCCTCACTGGTGTACTTAGCATGCTCTACCTTGTAATTTTCATTACTTTCTCGAGAACTTTTAACAATCAATTTCTGTCTTTGTCTCCTTTTTATAGTATCCAATGTATCATTTGATATCCATGGTTTTCTCCTTGTAACTCCATGTCCCAAAACTTCACTACAAACTGACTGATATATTTTCTCAATTTTATACCATTCTTCAGTAGATGTCAGTGCTTCAGCTCTTATACATATGTGTATATGTATATATATATATATATATATATATATATACATTTATACATATATATACATTTATATATATATATATATATATATATATATATATATATATATATATACATATATATGTATATATATACATACATATCTATCTATCTATCTATCTATCTATCTATCTATCTATATATATATATATGTATATATACATATATATATATATATATATATACATATATATGTATATATATACATACATATCTATCTATCTATCTATCTATCTATCTATCTATCTATCTATATATATATATATATATATATATATATATATATATCTATATATATATATATAGATATATATATATATATATATATATATATATATATATATATATATATATATATAGAGAGAGAGAGTTAAAAGAGGATCATATATTCTACTTCATAGAACATGAAAGTGGGTTTTCTTATTATCACAAATCGTGCAGATAACAGAAGAATTATCTACTTTCAGAGATAGAATTCCAGGATTGATATGAAGCAAAATAAAAATGATAAAATGAAGATCATTCAAACGTATGCACCAATACAGAGGAAGAAAAAGAAACTTTTTTATGAAGATCCAGAGATATCTTAAAAAAAAAACATAAGACTCTATTTGCATTTGTTTTGGGTGACCACTATGTAAAGTAGGTCAAAAGAAGAGAAGGGAATCAGCTGTGGGCAAATTTGTAGTTGGGTAAAGAGAAATCATAAAATTTGCTGAAAAATAATTTAATAATCATGAACACCTTTTTTTTTTTTTTAAATTAACATAGAAAATAGAAATAGAGACGTCCAAATATAGAAAATGAAAACGAAATAAATTTTATTCTCAGTTAAAAAGTTAATTTAGTTAAAGATGTAACACTATTAAACAAATTAAAGGCAAGCCACCATAGAAGTACGAAGAGTATGATGGAGTTCAGTTTAGCAATGAAAAATATGTACTTCTAGCTATGTAATGAAATGAAAACAAATAAAGAAGAAATGAACAATAAATTAACAAAATATGTACTAGAATCA
>NC_090741.1:7467590-7472590 GCF_036898095.1 Palaemon carinicauda | reverse complement strand
TATTATTATTATTATTATTATTATTATTACTTGCTAAGCCACAGCCCTAGTTGGAAAAGCAGGATGCTATAAGCCCAGGGGCTTCAACAGGGAAAATAGCCCAGCGAGGAAAGGAAAAAGTGAAAAATAAAATATCTTAAGAAGAGTAACATCATTAAAATAAATATCTATATAAACTATATAAACTTTAACAAAACAAGAGGACGAGAAATTAGATAGAATAGTATGCCCGAGTGTACCCTCAAGCAAGAGAGCTCTAACCCAAGACAGTGGAAGACCATGGTACAGAGGCTATGGCACTATATAAGATTAGAGAACAATGGTTTGATTTTGGAGTGTCCTAGAAGAGCTGCTTACCATAGCTAAAGAGTCTCTTCTACCCTTACCAAGAGGAAAGTGGCCACTGAACAATTACAGTACAGTAACTCCTTTGGTAATCTCAGTGCTGTTGGGTGTATGAGGACAGAGGAGAATATGTAAAGAATAGGCCAGAATATTCGGTGTATGTGTAGTGCAAAGGGAAAATGTACCGTAACCAGAGAGAAGGATCTAATGTAGTACTGTCTGGCCAGTCAAAAGATGCCATAACTCTCAAGTGGTAGTATCTCAATGAGTGGCTGGTGCCCTGGCCAACATACTACCTACCAAATATGTCTAGTGCCTTAAACTCAATCCGTCACATTTCCTCCTCACCCCAAGTTCTTGTTACTCCACCAGGTTGTTCATCCGTTTATATAGCCGTTGGCAAACATGGATTGCTAAGATATACTGCCTAGCACGGTATGATATACCGCATAGCATGGTATACAGCAGATATATCGCCTAGCATAGTTTAGATGTACCACCTAGCATAGTATGGAAATACCACTTAGCACGGTATACGAGGGGCGGTCATTGAAGTTTTCCCCTGACCCACTTCAAACAGACATAAACAGACTAAATTCGCAACAGATATTAGGATTTCTCTACATAGGCACCACCCAGGGTTATGGATCTTCCCATCCTTTTATGTAACTCTGGAGACCTTGTTTTGGTGCCAGGTCATGTAAAAAATAGGGGTGTGGAAGAATTTGATAGATAGAAGAGTGCACTTCTGTGTGGACGATATGCGAGTTGTGGACTGGAGCATTGTCTTGCAGGAGTGTAACCCTCTGCAGGCAAGGCCGTGCTTACCGTCTTTTGGGACCAGCATGGAGTAGTGATGACGGATTTCCTGGCCATGGGTACCACAATTACTGGGACTTGCTATGCTTCACTATTGCATAAATTGCAAGAATCCATCAAACTCAAAAGTTGAGGCATGCCTCGCCTTTCGAGTTTGATGGATTCTCGCAATTTACGCAATAGTGAGGCATAGCAAGTCCCAGTAATTGTGGTACCTTTGGCCAGGAAATCCATTATCACTACTTCGTGCTGGTCCCAAAAGATGGTAAGCATGACCTTAAGTGCAGAGGGTTGCACTCTTGCCTTCGTTGGGGGTGGTGAGTGAAACTGCTTCCGCTGTATAGACTAGACTTTAGTCTCACGATCATAGTGATGTACCCATATTACATCCTGTGTGATAAGTCTATCAAAAAAGGACTCCTGGTTTTGTTGACATATCCAAAAGAGCGATTGAGCAATGCACTCGTTCCTGCTTCTATAAAGTAGTAAGGAGCCTCGGAATCCACCGTGCAGACATCTTATGCATATGCGAATGATCCTGAATTAATTTTTAGCAGACCCTAAACTTATCTTTTCAATAATTCCTAACTGACGAACAGTTATATGGCAGTCTTCCAAAATGGCAGCTTTCACTTGATGGATGGTTTCTTCATCAATGGCAGAATAAGTTCGTCCAGGAACAGCCGCGGTTTTGACAGATGTTCGGCCATAATTGAACTGGCAATGCCATTGTTTCACAACATCATATCATGGGGTAGCATCTCCATATGTTTCTTTTCTATTTCATCGAAAGTCTGTATTGGCGTGCGACCTTTCAAATATAGAAACCTGATCAATGCTCGGAACTTGACTGGGTCCATATTCAAATCTTTAATCTAACACCTGTAAAAAAGGAAGCTATGTGAGTTCAGTTCTGCAAATATCATGTGACGTATATACTAATGTACCAATAAATAGGTGAAATTTCAGTCAGATATGATAATCCTAAGTGGGTCATGGGAAATCTTTAATGAACGTTCCTCGTATATATATATATATATATATATATATATATATATATATATGTATATATATATATATATATATATATATATATATATATACATATATATATATATGTATATATATATATATATATATATATATATATATATATATATATATACATTTATGCATATATATATATATGTATATATATATATATATATATATATATATATATATATGTATATATATATATATATATATATATATATATATATATATATATATATACATTTATGTATATATATACCTACATATATATATGTATATATATATATATATATATATATATATATATATATATATATACATATATATATATACAGTATATGTATATATATATATATATATATATATATATATATATATATATATATGTATATATATATATATATATATATATGTATATATATATATATATATATATATATATATATATATATATATATTTATATGTGTGTGTGTGTGTGTGTGCATATTCAATATTAATGGGTAATACTTTAACAACTTGATATTTGCATATGACATAGTTATGTTTAGTGAATAATAGGATGAAATGAAAAAAAATGATAGATCTGAATAGAGAAAGCAGAAATATATGACAAATTAATACGAGTAAAACTAAGATAATGTTCAGTTAAAACGCGGACAACAAATAAGGGTTATGGACGAACCTGTAGAGATTGTTAATGAATATGTTATTTATCTAAGTGTGGGAAATAATTCCGGGAAAGGCCTCCCCGTTTCTGATTTCCGGACCCGAGCCTGAAGGATAGAACGCCAACACTCTCACACTTGACAAACTAGAGAACCGCAACGAAGACGGTTTGCTTTCCCTACACACGTTTAAGTCCAAAGATTATTCTATACCGGGACTGTCGGCACCGATATCACCTTGATGTTCAGACGCTACTCCAGGGCGCGGAATAGTAAATCCCAATCAAGTGTGTTTGGACTGAATCAGTTACGTTAACGACAGTTTCACAAAGAGTTAGGGGGAGCAATACTATAAAAGTCAAACGTCCTAAGGACCACCGGGAGGTAATACCGTAGAACATTACAATAAAGGATTGACAACGATAGCTTTAGATTGACGTAAATATAAACTTACCCTTAAGTCATATCTCACCTCATGTGATAACTCATTTAGTCATTTCAAAATGTAAAGGTCAATTTAAAAACAGTTAATAATTTTAACCTATAATGGGGTTTATTTCTATAAAGTACAACAGGAATTTTCACCTAACTGACACAGGAAAAAACAGCAAAACTACTTAATTGAAATTTGAATAAAGACCGCATGGCATATGAAAATTGAAAAATGCCAAGAAAATGGTCAAATCAATTAAATCGTAAATCAATAACCAAATAACTAATTAACCAATGAAAGTAAAAATAGTGACTGAATTAATACCAAAAGTTCTAATCACTACTTTGAACACATTCCTCTCGGGCAAAAATTTCAAACTTGATAGAGGGGAACGGGAACACAACTTATACTAATGGACACGCCACGAATGATTAAACCAGACAGTTTGAACATGACTTCCTAGCTAAATGTGCACATGGTCAAATAAAGGCTAGAAAAAAAGGGGGACAGTTCCTTGGCCAAGGTTGAGCACCGTTAATTTGTACTCACGCTCTTGAGGGTTGATTGTAGACGTTGAAGTGGAAGCATCTTGTAAACTGTTAACAACACAGTGCATCTTCACTTCTGCACTGACGTGTTTTGTCTGCTTAGGCCTATCTTCTGAATAATGGCACATAGCAAGGCATACTGTTGGTTAGTAAATGGTTGACCAACAGGTAGTCAAACCGACGCCTATGTTACAATAACGTTTCAGATGAAGAGGCTATGCCTACGTCCGCCTTCAACGCTTCCTGGTTTTTAAGGGGTTGAATTAAGTTACTTATGAGAAGCAAAACATGTGAGAAAGCACTTGGGCTTATAAACGCAAAAAATTAAGTTAAAAGTTAAAATAACAGGTCGAGGCTGACTCTGTTGTGATGATTTCACAATTACGGGCGCACTGGGGCAGCTGCGAATTTCAAAAACTAAATGGGCGCACGAGGCAACAACTTAATTATTAAAGTTCACTCACGTGGACGCTAAACAAAAATGAGATTTCCCTCACGCAGAGGTAAAACAAAAATATCCTTGCTAAAGGACAAAAACAATATCTCCTCGCTAAAGGAAATTAAATGAACTATACGCAGTAATTTACTTACGGTAGCAAACAATTACATACCCTTTAGTTTGGGTTGTAAACAAGATCCACCATCTCGGAAAAAACACGTGGAATGAAACGGACTTGGTGTTATTAAGTTTCTACGTTACTCGTAAGAAGACTTAAAATTATGTTGCGCCAATTCGCTCTGTAGGACAAGGACATGTGCTAGGTATACGGGAACGTTAGTTAGAAAAGTTAAGGTTAGTTATGGAAGGTAAACGACACTAAGGAAGGTAGACCAAGGTGCAAAATGTTACAAATTAGATGTTAAATTAGCAAAATGAGTTGACAGAACGAGTACACCGGTGCTCTAGTTGAGCAGTAAACACGGGCGTCTGAACAACCAAAACCTTAGTTCAAGTAGCTTAGAACTTTCTGGTATAAGTGGATTCTGCCACAACACGTGGGTGAACGGATCCGAGACAAAGCGAAGTTCCTACGACAAATTCTAGTCATTCTGCAGAGAACATTCTAGCAACAAATTAACCTGGCTACGTAGCTCTTTCCTTAAACACGTGGTCGATACAAAAAGATCATAATGATTACAAATTTCTCTTCCCA
>NC_090741.1:7450090-7460090 GCF_036898095.1 Palaemon carinicauda | reverse complement strand
AGAGAACAATTGATGAAAAACTGAGAGATAAACAGGCAGGATTTCAAAAAGGTAGAAATTACCCTGACCAAATTTTCATTTTGAGACATGTAAAGCAAGGTGCAGAAAATAGAAATCCACTTTTGATGGCATTTGTGGACTATGAAGAAAAAAAAAACATTGATGGTGTGCACCAGCCAATTTTGTTGAGAGTCCTGCGTTATTATGAAGTTCCTCTTAAATATGTGAATTGGATTAAGTCTGTTCATGAACATAGCAAGTGCAAAGCCAATGTGAATGGAGTCTTATCAAATGGATTTCTAGTGAACAGCGGAGTACTTGAAGAGAATGTGTTGTGGCCTATGTTGTTTATTCTCCTCATGGATTTTGTAATGCGTAGAACAGTCAGAGATGGTGGAGAAGGATTGGACTGAATTGGTGATAAGAACTTAGCAGACTTAGAATATGCTGATGATGCTGTCCCTGTTAGCAGAACGCCACAGGATTTGCAATGCTTGCTTACCAGGTTGGCCTGAAGATAAATAGAAGAAAGACAGAGATGATGAGAACAAATTAAACGATGGAAGAGGAAATACCATTGGAAGGAGAAAGAATTAATAAGGTAGAATCAATTAAGCATTTAGGAACCATGATCACCAATACAGGGTGTTTAGAATTAGAGTTTAGTAAAAGATTGAAAAAGGCTAATCAGACCATGGCTACGTTAAGTAAAATTTGGAAATCAAATAACATATAAAAATCAGACTATATATCAGTTTAGTGAGATCAGTGTTACTGTGCGGACGTGACAATGAAACAATATCCTTCAGATTTAGTAAATTTGAGAACAAACCCATCATAAGGATATTGAGAGTGAAATGGTAGGAGTGATAAAAATTAGACTATAAGAGAGATTACTCGAGTGCCATATGTGGATGAGATCATGATGAGGGGTAGATGGAGAGGGTTTGGGCATGCTCTTCGCACTCCCCAAGAGAGATTAGTTCACCATACGTTCAGCTGGGCTCCACAAGGCACTAGAAGAGTTGGGAGACCCATGCCTACATGACCGAGGACTATGAAGTGCGAAGTAGGGGATGAAGAATGGAGAAGTATTGAATTAAAATCTCAAGATAGAGACAATTAGCAAATTCTAACCGAGGGCCTTTGCGTCAAAAGGCGTAGGAGTAGATGTGATGATATATATATATATATATATATATATATATATATATATATATATATATATATATATATATATATATATATATATATATATATATATCAAAACCTTTCACAGATCCTCACTTAAACAGGTTCACACACTCTTCGCGCAGAAGTAAGCTATAGAAAACGGAACTGTAGGAGATAGTATATGGAACTGAGGAACTGACTTCACTTTATAATTAATTAATCAAACCCACTGTCCAATGACGTCATAATGATAACTCCACCCCATGCGCAGGAGCCACATACTTTGAACCATGGGCTTACCTTCGTGCAATTACCTGTTAATCCTTTCTGTATCTTGATTAAAAGTATCGAGATCATTATTTTTATTACAAAAACAAATATAGTAAATATAGTGAAAATATATAAATTTTCTGTTTTATATTATTACAACAAATGTGGAAGAATATATTGGATATAATGGGTCATTGTTGTTGTTATTGGCAGTAGTGTTTCTGCGTGATTACGAGAATGTTGTCTAATTATAGCTAGAATTGAGACCAAGGAATATAAAAACAGCCAAGGGCCTAGCTATATTTATTCTTTATGCCCAAATTTGGCGAGGAATTGACTATCTGTTGTTCATTAATTATTTATATAGCTACTTTTGCATGTTGATAAAAAGCTTAAAGATTCTATGTAAAGTTAATGAAAACAATCTTGTGTATATTGTAGTGTTTTGTGTATGTTTTCTTAAAATCTTATCGTACATGCGGTCGTGATTTAGAGTAGCCGTCTAGTTTCCAGGTATTCTACTTGATTCTCTAGATACGTCTTCGGTAATGTAATAAGCATCTAAGTAATTTGCAAAAAAGAAACATATACATACATACATACATATATATATATATATATATATATATATATATATATATATATATATATATATGTATATATATATATATATATATATATATATATATATATATATGGTAAGCAAAATGAGGTTATGAATGTTAAAATGCCACTTTCTCTAAAAGAAAAAGCATTTAATCAGATGATTTTACCAGTAATAATTCATGCAAAAGAAATTTGGAGCCTTACTAAAGCCTTAGCACAGGAGCTAGTTACAACTAGAAAAGCTATGGGAAGAATAACAATGGGAATAACACTAAGACACAGAAAACGAGCTACATGGATACGAGAACAATCTAAAGTAGAGGGTATTCTAACAGCATGTAAGAAAGAGAAATGGACACGGCCAGGACATTTAATGAGAATGAGAGAAAAAAGATAAACATTAACAATAACAGAATAGGTCCATGGAGATTTAAAAAAAAGGACATGTCTGAGATCTTTGTTCTAGGATGGATTAGTAACGGCTGATGATACATATACAGGATATATATATATATATATAATTATATACATATATATATATATATATATATATATATATATATATATATGTATATATATACACACATATATATATAGGTATAACTATATAAAGATATATATATATATATATATATATATATATATATATATATACATAGATATTAACACATTCACAAAAAAATATATACACACACACACACACACATATATATATATATATATATATATATATATATGTGTGTGTGTGTGTGTGTGTACATAAATGTATATGTATATATATATATATATATATATATATATATATATATATATATATATATAAATATATATATATATATACATATATATATATATATATATATATATATATATTTATATATATATATAAATATATATATATATATATATATATATATATATATATATATATATATATATAACGGATTTTGAGCGAAGCGAAAAATCTATTTTTGGGTGAGATACCCATGTCGGTCTGATGGAAGGTTCCTAATAGTAGCTTCCTAAGGGATATATGTACTACAGTGATATTCCCAGAGAATCTACCTTTAGGTCTCCAGAATTCTAACTCCTGGCGAGAATATCCTTACATTTCTCTTAAGGATATCGCATAATATCAGGGACGTATTCTTGACCCCCCCACATAGCAATTTTCACCCCGAATAGCGTTTACGCTTCGAGGTGGAAAGTGGCAAAAATAGAAGGGGAGCCGTATCAAGGTTACCCTATTTCCCATCCTACTATTGAGTATCAAGATGGCGCCATATCCAAGATGGCGGACATTCCTTGTAGCGTTGAGCATGGTGCTACAGATATAGTAGTTTCGGGAGGGATTCTGCGAAGACCTTTTCTATAGAAAAGGAGGGTGGGTCCATCAGGACGACATGGCTATCTCACCAAAAAATAGATTTTTCGCTTCGCTCAAAATCCGTTTTTTGGGCTCAAGCCATGTCGTCCTGATGGAAGCATACCAGAGCATTACCGTATCTGTGGATTTTCATCAGTCCCTTAACCTTGGGACAAATTTTTTCTATGGTCATCTGGACCATTTGAGACAAATGACGTAACCGTTATCCGTCATTATTACTAATCATAAACAATGTTAGTGCATCCTACCCCCAACAGGGAAGCGTCATACTAGACGGTAAAAAGGGGGCCTCAAGGTTAGCATATATCGTATGAACAAACATAAGTATTCACTGGGTATACAAACGGTGTCACGGTTTGTATATATTGTTGGAACAATATCAGTGTCCATTATATCCATTGTTTGTATGCATACAATGATAGGGTTTACTTACATGAGTAGGTCAAAGAACTCTGTCATCTTAAATATGCAAATTGCCGGGCGAATTAGGACGCAATTACATTCTAATAGCCATTTATTTCTAATAAATGACTAAATGAAAAAACAAGTGAAACGAATGTAACATGATAAACGAATTATACATGCAACGTATACATAAATTACTTTCCCTTTTGAAAGGGAAGAAATGATGAGTGCCACTCTAAGACTGAAATTTTTTTGATAAGTTTTTCCTTTTATAATTTCTGTAAATGTTATATCCTATCAACACCGTGTACCATGTACACATGGCACAAGTGTTATCTGTATAATTCTACACCTGAGATTTTGAACAGATTTAGTGTCACCATGGTAATACTCATTTTGAGGGCATCACACTAGAAGTGTTGACACCTTTTCCCTTCAATTGATAGTCCAAATCAATTAACTGTTCATCGCAGTAATTAGACAACAGGTTTTAATACACTACCTGCCGCCACCACATAATGCCTCAGTTCATGGACCTGCTTAGCATAGTGTTTGTAGAACACTCTGGATGATTTCCATCCAGTATATGAGCGAAGACGCTCAAAGTCCATATACTGAAAAAAGGTCAGTGATGAAGCAATTTTCCTCGGATCATGACCTGCGGGAGTACTGTCAGGATCTGCTCTGCGAATAAAGTAGGTGAGCTTCCCCTCAGTTGTTTTAGGGTTAAGTTTGATCTAGAGGTTTCTCTTTTAAAGAGCTGTCCTCCCCTGAAGTCTGAAGTTCTACGAAGATAGACCTTTAGACACTTTACAGGGCATAGAGAGACATCTTCCTTTAGAGGGCAGATTCTCCAGGGACCCCACCTCTTAGTGGGTAGCTCGTTCTTAGCGAGAAAGGTTGGATCAGGAAAGAGATTCAGTTCTCCCCCTTCTGTGAACTGAATGTGGCCCTCATTTCTAGATAGGGCTACTATTTCACTTACTCTAGCCCCAGAGGCTATAGCGAACAGAAAAATAACCTTTTGGGTTAGATCCTTGAGGGAACAATCTTCATTGATTACAGATGAGGCATAATGTAGGACCTTGTCCAAAAAACTTGAAATGGGCTTTGGAGGTGCTGCGGGCCTAAGCCTTGCGCATGCCTTCAGAATCTTATTAAAGATTTCATTCGCCAGATCCACTTGAAAGGCATATAGAAGAGGTCTAGTTAAGGCTGACTTGCACGTAGATATCGTGTTGGCTGCCAGACCTTGATTATGAAGGTGGACAAAGAGGACAGACAGAAGTTCATTGAAATTTCTTTCAGTCCTTTTGCTTTTACAAAATCAACCCACTTTTTCCAAGATGGCTCATATTGTCTTCTAGTTGACTTAGACTTGTATTCTTCTAAGAATCCTATATTGCCTTCTGAGATCCCAAATCTTTTCCTAACCGCTAGGGCAAGAAAATCATGAAATGAAGGGTTTGGGCTCTCTGTGACAAATCGAAGGCAATTAACTTCTGAGATAGTACTTGGTTCAGTACTAGGGCAAGCCTCAGCCTCAGTTCCTTCGCTAAAGGGAACCAGTTGCTCTCAGGCTACATGGGAGCCACCAGAGCTACTCCTCCCTGGAAGGACCTCAGCATGTTGAGGACCTTCAGCAGGAAATTGGATGGGATGAACAGGAATTCCTGAGTCCATCCCTTCCATACTAGAGACATGGTGTCTGTTATCTCCACTAGAGGATCCTTGTATGGGGCTACATATCGAGGTAGTTTCTTGACGACGCTCGTCACGAAGAGGTCGATCTGCAGCTCGGGGACTTGTTCCCATCTGAGAGAGAATAGGTCTGCGTCTGTGGACCATTCTAACTCTACCGGCCTGAGCCCGAGTAGAGCATCTGCTGTCACATTGCGGATCGATTGTACATGAAGTGCTGATAGGTGCCATCCTTTTAGGTAAGGGATGGCTAACATCACCTAAACTATATGAGACGCTCTCTAGCCTTGTCGGTTCCGACGTCTCATTATTGCTTCGATGTCCCAGATCAGCCTGAGGGGGTCTGGTCTGCGTGGAGAGAGTTTCCCCAACGACGACAGGACTAACATGGCCTTGGATAGAAATAACTGAGTCCCTTGGATTTTCCTCTGATGGAAGTGAACACCCCATTCTTCTGACTAGGCATCCATGCGGATGATCTTCAATAGTTGCGGTAGTTGCAAGTGTATGATCTTCAATAGGCTTTCGGCCTTTGACCATTGTTAGGGAAGCAATTAAGGAAAGACCGACATCGGTCCTTTTAGATCTCTTCGAGCGTTTGATGCGTATCTTCTCCAGACTCTTAACACATCTTTCAGCTTTGCTCCTAGCACTGGGTCTGTCACTATTGCGTCTTGTTAGCGTCTTGGAATCCTGACTGATTACCATAGTCTCTTGACCGACCCTATGATCTCCTTTTACATCCCTAAGGGAAAGGAGAGCTGGTGTGACCTCAAATTTCGATGGTTTTTTAACCATTGAAGCCTTTGAGCTGGAGAGAATCGAGACTTCTTGACGCTGATTTTGCATCACCGATGTTCCAGGAAAAGGATTACTTTCTTGGATGCTCATAGACCAGCCACTTTGGGTGCTGCCCACACCAGCCTTTCATCCAGGTACTTTGTTACCTGAACCATTTCTAGGCTTGCTTTTTGCGTGACTGTGTCCGCCAATTCCGTAAAGATACTTAGGACTGTGTTTAGTCCAACAAGTATCTTTCCTTGGACATACGTTATCCTCTGTAACTTGAATCCTAGGTAGGAAGAGAGGGGGCGACTGACTGGAAGCTGCCAATAGGCATATTTCAGGTCTGACAAGACTGTGAACACCCCTTTCTGAAATAGTGTCCATATGTTCAGAAGGATCAACATTCTGAACTTGTTGTTTTATTTGAACATGTTGAGTGGCAACAAGTCCAGAATGACTCTGAGTTTTCTTGAGTCCTTCTTGTGAAAACCAAACAGCCTTCCCTGGAATTCGATGGACTATACTTTCCTTACCACCTGTATGCTCTAGAGCTCTAAGGTATACTCTTCCAGGACGGGGTTGGGGTGTAGGAAGAGTTGAGGAAATAATGGTAGAGGCATGTGTATTTTCCATCCTAGTCACATCTTGATTAGGCCTTGGACCCAAGGATCGAAGGTCCAGCGATCCTGAAGGAACCTCCATCCTACCAGGAGCGTCTCTTTGCTTCGATTCCCGGCCGGAGCCAAGCTCTTGTCTTTGTGTGATTTCGCCTGGGGCTCTGATCCCGAGGTCGTTAAGAGAATCCAAACATTAATGTATCAAAAATATATATGGCTTATTTGAATATGAAAAACACGTAAAAATGTGCAAAATTTATCATTAATTGAATGCCAAGTAACAAACTACCAATTAGCTACGATGGTGAAGATGGGTTGATTTCAATTCTAAGTACAAAATACCTGAATTCGACAGGTATAAGTACAGAAGAATTGTCATTGACTTTTATCTTTCTTCGTGGCCAAGTGGCTTAGTCACTGTCTATACAAGCTTGCCGACCAGGGTTCGATGCCCTCGCTGTCGGTGATGGTCGTGGCCCCATCCGCGTCCTTCAGACTGCCCACTGATGACCGTGTGGGACCGAATATTTCCTTTGTTGCTGCATAGAAGCTGCGCAGGTTACGTTGGTCAGCAAAACTCTGTATTTCTGCAGCTTTTCTTTGCCACCAGGTGTTCTGGGCTTCACGGATCCCTCTTTGGCAACCAGCTTCAGCCCCCTTGTGAGCACATTTGTTAGCTGCTGTTGGTTGGTTTTCCAAAGTCAGGCGTGCTTGTCGTTTGGTTTCAATGAGAAGAGAGATGGTAGCATCATTCTCATCAAACCAATCCTGCCGTTTCTTGGTGGTGTAGCCTAGTGTTTCCTCCGCGGCACGGGCCATGGCGTTTCTGAGGGTGGTCCAGTGGTGCTCAACAGTGGCCTGACCCACGGGGTCTGCGAGGTATTGTTCGCAGGCCTCCTTGTAGTTCTGTGCCACCTGTGGGTTGCGGAGCTTACTACAATCAAAGCGTTGGTTTGGTACGCTGTCAGGTGCCCTTCTGGGTGGTCGTAGGGTCGTCACGGAGAGTCGGGAGATGAGGAGTCTGTGGTCCGTCCAGCAGTCGTCCGCTCCGGGCATGGATCGGGTGATGCGGACGTCTCCTCGGTCTCTGGCTCTGGTCAGGACGTAGTCCAGGGTGTGCCAGTGTTTAGACCGTGGGTGTCTCCATGTGGTCTTTTGTCGCTTTGGTAACTGGAAGATGGTGTTGGTTACCACAAGTTGGTGTTCTGCACACAGACCCAGTAGGAGTTGGCCATTGGCGTTGCAATTTCCAATGCCATGGCGGCCAATGATTCCCTCCCACAGGCGATGGTCTTTGCCTACTCGGGCATTAAAGTCGCCAAGCACAACGAGCTTGTCATTGGCGGGTACTGCCTGGATGGTGCGGTCGAGCTGGGTGTAGAAGGCAGCTTTGTTATCATCGGTTGAGGTCATAGTCGGGGCGTGGACAGAGATCAGGGTGAGGTGTCTGTCCCGCGTGATGGGGATGCGGACAGTCATCAGGCGCTCACTGATGGCCTTGGGAGCGAGGTTGTGCTGCTGCACTAGCTGGGAACGGATGGTGAAGCCGACACCGTGGATGCGAGGCTCCTCTAGGGCCTTGCCTTTCCAGAAGATGGTGTAGCCTGTTCCAGCTTCCCTGATGTTGCCCTCTTCGGGTAGTCTGGTCTCGCTAAGAGCCGCCACATCAACATTGAAGCGGGCTAACTCCTTGCAGACGAGGGCTGTACGTCGTTCCGGGCGGTTGGTGTTCGTCACGTCTTGGAGGGTGCGGATGTTCCACGCACCTAAGGTTAATATTTTTTTCTTGTTGTTTCGCATTAGTGGGATGTCCGCCAGCCACGGTGAGCTGACCAGACGGGTTTGCCGTGTCCGATGTTTACCCCACCTTTTCTAGGGGCCTACCCATGTGGGGTGGGCTGCGGTGTCCTCAATAGGCCAGCCCAGTCACGGATCCAGCTGCCGAACTCTGGTGTCACGTCACCGTCACCAGAGAGCGACTGAATCTTGGACTCGCCGCCTGAGTGCAGTCGTGGGCTAAGGGCTTCCAGCTATCCAGGCCTGGCCCCTTCACCCATGGTGCTGTCGCCTCAGGACTTGGTGGTGGTGATGATGATGATGATGGTGAGAAAGAGATGAAGAAGGGTGGAGGAAACGACAGAATGCCAGTAGCTCGGTATATTGTTTTGGGTGGTCGTGGCTTTGCAACGGCCACGCACACACACTTGGCCCACATCGTTTTCACCGCGGCTCAAGACATATGAGACAGGCAGCTTCTCCGAGGTTGGTTGCATCGGGCTGCCGGGTTCTTGTTATGTCAAGGCCCGCCTTGTTGCCTGCCCAACAGGCATTGCCCTCTTCCGCCGGCGCTGGGAAGCTCCGCCGTTGGGGTCTTGTTTGGTGTGATTTTGGAGTTTTCCTTCTCCTAGCCTTTGCCTATCTTAAAATAAAGGAGAAGGCCTATAGGGGTCCAGTCTTGGTCTGGTCTCTCAGAACTGACCTTATCGGTATGGTTGAGCCTGCCAGGGTGGATAAACTACCCCACCGCCATTGCCCAGCCCATCATTGGGACACTCAAGCCCCTCTACTGCAGCAAAGTGCTGGACCATCAGAGGGGATATATATATATATATATATATATATATATATATATATATATATATATATATATATATATATATTTATATATATATACTGTATATATATGCAGTTTCGACTAGACGGAAACTTATTCAACCTTAGGCGCCTCCAGTCTGTGACAAAAACAACAATGACACACCTAATGGAACTCCAATATGCAGATGATTGCGCTTTGGTGGCTCACTCACCAGATGCCCTCCAACGCAGCCTTACCATTATCTCATCAATTTACCGAGCCATGGGGCTCAAAGTTAACATCAACAAAACTGAAATCCTATCCCAGCAAATAATTGCAAGAGATCCCCCAGTATTTCATCTGAATGGGGAAGCCATCAAACAAGCTGATAGCTTCATATACCTTGGAAGCATCTTCACTAAAAAACACAATATTGATGAGGAAATAGTTGCCCGGATAAATCATGCCTCCGCATCTTTC
>NC_090741.1:7422590-7442590 GCF_036898095.1 Palaemon carinicauda | reverse complement strand
AAATAAGTAATTCCTCATACTGTATACTTGACCCTTTTCTATCTTTGATTTAAGGATGTTCAAAGCATTCAAAGGAACCCGTGATTGCTGTCACAGTCTAATTGTCCCCAACAGGTCTTGATTATTGAGGTTACGTTTCTCAATACCACCACTTTGATGACAACAACTTTACTTCCTGGTCATCCTGATGTTTGAGAAGGTAAAGATTTGTCGCTTTACTATTTCAAAAACAATGCCATATCAAGGCGTCTGCTTCAAGTTGTATTTGTGCGTTAAAATCTACCAACCCCTAAATTCTCAATACTGCGTATATTGCTGAGCTATCCTCACTCTTCAACAAACACCGAGACGCAGTCTAAGGGAATGGTTGATTTAGTGTCGTAGTTGAGACGTTAGGTAAACATGGTGATGCGAGGTAGAGAGATACTCCATTCTATGTAGTAATGCCACAATTTCATTTCCCATTTGCTTCCTATAGATGTTTCCATTGATTAATCCCGGGGGAATATGCTTTGATTAGTTTTCTGTCTGTTAGTGTGTTCTTGATAACTAAATAATCACGCCTATCCCATACTTTATTTTTTTCCTACATTCTCGACCAATTTTACAATGGCTAAAATCTGTCATTTAAATATTGTTAGAAGGCCTTTTGAATAATGTAATACAACAGTTCTTTGTTTATATATATTCGTAATTAAGCACTCTAAATTCCTTGCACATGTTACTCTTGTTAATTGCAATTGAAATGATAAATGATATTGAATTTAACTTACCCACCTCATATAATTTTCTCCTCAGTTTATTATAAAAAATCTATACGGTACTTATTTCTGTGAGCTCCGATACAGTAAATCTATAGGATATTGAGTAAATTAGATTAAAGAATGAAGAATCAAGGCCACTCTTTTCCAGAAGCAAATCCAAACCCTAAAATGGAATGCTAAGGAAGTTTATGGTGGCACATAGGATAGGTGTGACTTTATTCCCATGAAAGAAAACCTAGCGATGAGACTGACTGAGTTTCGTTTCAAGGAGAGCCAACCATTAAGGATGTCAATCGAATTTTTTGGTTGGAAAATTTCGTTAACTTTGTGTTTGCAAGTATAGAAGGTTATCATTACACGCATAGGTTCGTGTGTCTTATAGAATTATTCTACTTTCTTCTAACAATTACACGTCTAATTAATGTAAAGCAATTATTAAAATACATTACCTCTAGGTAGTAGTAGAGGTAGTAGGTAGTAGGTTGCCCAGAGCACAAGCCACCCGTTGAGATACTACTGTTAGAGAGTTATGGGGTCCTTGGACTGGCCAGACAGTACTACATTGGATCCTTCTCTCTGGTTACGGTTCATTTTACATTTGCCTACGCTTACACCGAATAGTCTGGCCTATTCTTTACATATTCTCCTCTGTCCTCATACACCTGACAACACTGAGATTACCAAATAATTCTTCTTCTCTCAAGAAGAGAGAATTGTCCAGTGGCTACTTTCCTCTTGGTAAGGGTTGAAGAGACTCTTCAGATATGGCAAGCAGCTATTCCAGGAGAAGGGCACTCCAAAATGAAACCATTGCTCACTAGTCTTGGGTAGTGTCATAGCCTCTGTACTATGGTCTTCCACTATCGTGTGTTAAAGTTCTCTTGCTTGAGAGTACACTCAGACACACAATTTCATCTTATTTTTCTTCCTCTTGTTTTGTTAGAGATTTTATAGTTTATATCGGAAATATATATTTTTATGTTGTTACTGTTCTTAAAATATTCTATTTTTCCTTGTTTCCTTTCGTCACTGGGCTACTTTTCCTGTTGGAGCCCCTGGGCTTATAGTATACAGAGGAATAATAAAAAAAATATGAAAAAAAAACATAAGATTCAATCTAGATTTGTTTTGGGTGATTTCAGTGCTAAAGTAAGTCAAAAGAAGAGAGGAGGATATGCTTTATGTAAATTTGGAATAGGCAAAAGGAATGCTTGTAGAATTTGCGTAAAGAAACATTCTTAAAATCACGAGTAACCTTTTTTAATAAAAAGGGACCATAGAAAATGGACACGAAGAAACCCAAATGGAGAAATGAAAAAGGAAATACTCGTAGATTTAATTCTCAGCGAAAAAGTTAATTCAGCCAAAGATGTAAGTGTTGAACATATTTAAGTAAATGCTACTAGAGAATGGTGAGAAGCAAAATTTATTTAGATCTAAGAAAAGAAACAGAAAAAACTCATTTTAAGACAGAAAATAAATACTCCTCTAATATGAGAAAAATCTGATGAGTTTCGTTTAGCAATACAAAATAGATACTCTAAGCTACATGATTAAATGGAAGCAAATAAAGAAGAAATGGACATTGATGTAACAAAATTTGTATTGTAATCAACAGAATAGATAGGTGAAAAAGTTCCTAAGCAAGCTCAAGGAAAACTATCAGGAAAGACGAAAAACCTAATAAAGAAAAGATTGGAAATGAGGGTAAATTCCAAGAGACATTAAATAGAATTAGCAGAACTATCAAAAACAATAAACAAACTAAAAGCCCAAGATATTCATAAACACAATCAGACCAAAACTGAGGAAGCACTAAAGAAAGGTAAAGCATCAAATTGATGAGAAGAAAGTCTTGTAGCAGGGTGCCAACAGGTGTTTGCTTCAATGGAGGAAAATGGAAATATTATCAACAATTGAGAGGGGGATATAAAAACTGCAGAGGATTTCTATACAATGTCATATAAGAGTGATATATGAAATAACTTTGCCAATAGAAAGGATAAAATACTTGAACAGTTACCAAACGTAACAGTGAGTGAAGTAAAGAAAATATTAAAGCTTGTCGCACACTGAGCCCGAACGAAACCGACCGATCAGAACCGAAACGTCCGATAGAAATAGAAAGCATGCATTCTTACCTGGCTGCGCACATTGGGCCAGAACAGAACGGAACTGGCGCGCCAGAACATACCGGAACCGACACAGTATTCTTTGAAAGATATTTTTTTCTGAAGCGTCGGTGGCGTCTGACAGGCTGCGCATGCGCAGAACGACTGCAGCGGTGGTTTTGGAGAGGGTTGCTGAGGAATTCGGAGGTTAGTGTGATAGCAACCAATATTTTTCTAATGTCAGAAATTTGACGAATGTATTTTAATAACAATGATGTAAACATATGATTTAATACAAAGATTTTAGGAGTGATTATTATTTATTGTTATTGTTTATTATTTTTATTATTATTATTATTATTATTATTATTATTATTATTATTATTATTATTTATTTTTTTTTTGCTGACGTCAGAAATTTTACGAATGTACTTTAATAACAATGATGTGAACTTATGATTTAATACAAAAAATTTTGGAGTGATTATTATTATTATTATTATTATTATTATTATTATTATTATTATTATTTCTTTTTTGAAAACATATAAACATCTGGCTTATGGATTCGATAAAAGATTGATATACAGATTATGTAATCATTGTAACATCAATTAAATAAAAACTCAGTTATGATTAAGGAAAACTTCCTTCGTATATTTAAAATTCTGCGTTGGTTCCGTTCTGTGGCTTCTGGCTCAGTGTGCGCGCTGGACGTCATTTCTGTTTTGTTCTGAGGCTTCGGTGGCTTAAGGGGCGGTTCCGTTCCGGCTCAGTGTGCGACAAGCTTAAAAGTTATGAAAAGAGGCAAAGCAGCAGAAGATGGTGGTCTTACAATTGATTTAATAATAACCAGAGGAGATTTCATAGTAGTAAAACTGGCTGAACTTTACACAAAATGTCTGCAAGAAAGCTTCCTACCTATAGCTTAGAAAAACTCACAAAAAATAGCACACAAAAGATCTGAGCATCACCGCCCCATAACTTTACGCTTTATAATATATCATATATTTACAAAGATCATATTAGTTCGAATAGAAAGACAGTTAGACGTGTGGCAACGTTGGTGTTAGGTGCTAAAAGAGAGTTAAGGTAAATGCAAGTATGTTTTATGCAACAGACTACAAAAATGTCACAAAAAATCCAAATAATATGAAATATGCACCGCCAAGCTTTAACAGGTTTTCTATTTTCAGTGCAGGAGATTTCGAAGGATTAAAAAGCAATATTATAATTATTATTATTATTATTATTACTTGCTAAGTTACAACCCTAGTTGGAAAAGTAGGATGCTATAAGCCCAGAGGCTTCAACAGGAAAAATAGCAAAGCATTTCAATGTATAATCATGTATGAAACACGTGCAGTACATAGCTTCCCCATCAAAAAAGACATACATGTGAAATAGGGGGCCCTGATCTAGAAAGGCGAAATGTAGGCGGATCATCATCCTAGAATACGCAGGTTTCAGGGTATCAATGAAGATCCATTCTTTTTTGGCACGAATGTTAATTAAGAAAGCCTTCAGTGTGTGACGGACCATGAAGAAAGGATCAGAGTAGGGGGGTGTAAGCAATGGCTAGTTAGTGTTGGTGTGCAGGAAGACATGTGTTGTGGTATGACAATTTTTCGGTATGTGTTGCTTTGTTCGGGCTTGTAATTCCGGCGATGGGGAGTGAATTTTCCCCAAATGTGAAGTAAGTGCTGGAGATTGTCAGAGGAGGTTGCAGAAGGAGAAAATTCAGAAGGGATGACCACCGGGTCACCATACACCGTTACAGCTGCAAGACATCCAGAGTGTCCTTAAGAGTGGTCCTTAATCGCAAGAGGACCCATGGAAGCCAAGTAAACCAGTTGGAGTCATTGTAGCAGGACATCAAAGCTGATTTGAGGGTGCGATGAAAACTTACAACCATTCCGGTGGCTCTAAGGTTGTAGGTGGTTGCCTGATGTAGGGGGATGCCCATGAGATTCGCTAATAATATCCCCAATTGAGTGGTGAAAGTGGTACCCCTGTCAGAAGCAATATGCTTAGGGATATCAAATTACCCTATCTGCCCTAAGAGTAAGGCAGATGTACATAAGGTGGACGTTACAGTTTGTATGGGATTGGCTTTAGGCCAACAAGTGGAGCGGTCAATGACTGTAAACAGGTAACGGCGTACTTGTCAATGAGGGAAAAACATTATTGATGTACTTTTGAAGTTTGGCTTGAAGTACAGGCGTCGACCCAATCATTAGCATCCTTAGAAATGCCATGCCAAATGAAGATCGTTTCCAGTAGCTGTGCAGTAGACTGGAGTGAGAGATGTGAGAGGCTATGGATGAAAAAAAGACGTCGGTGCATGGGGTGAGGTATCCATGGGCGTGGCCTACCAGTACTAATGTCACGGAGGGAGGTGGTTTTCGAGTTGTCGAGGGTGATGTCTTTCTAACGAAGGGATGTGCAGAATGTCCTACATGCTTGGTACTCTTGACCTTTTTGTTGGGCCTCTGCTCAGCCATCGTAATCTAATCCAGTTGAATGGCAACGAAAGTGTTTCTTGAAAGGACATGTTGAAAGCTACAGTTCTATTCAACCACGGCAGTGTGATGTCAGCATTAGCGGGCGGAACAGGCCTCTAACTGTCTGGTGAGCACGTGCACTAGAGGCATTGTCCATGCAAATGATGAAGGGGGTATCTTCTAAGAAGTGGCGAAGGTAATGGAAAGGCAAATGCACCGCCAGAAATTCATGGTTGAAGGTCGAGTAGCTGGATTCTACCTTGGACATGTTTTATACTAAATAAGGCCAATGGGTCGGGCAAGCCATTGACCACCTGTTTGAGTACTGTACTAATGGTGATGTTGCTGGCATTTGTGAAGGGAAGGAAAGGGAAATGTGGCACTGGAAAATTGAGAGCATCATCAGTTGATAGGGCATTCATTATTTTGTAGAAGACCGTTTCCTGAAAGTAAACCTCAATTCAGGTCTTTTGACTTGCCCTTGAGGGAGGTGTAGAGGGGTGCAAAAGTGACAGTGATGGCTGGCAGGAACCGGAGATAATAGTTTATCATGACAAGAAAAGAATTCTTGCAGTGCTTTGATGGTTGAGGCCGCTATATTCTCAGAGAGGGGGTGGATGCCTTCAGAAGTGATGGGATGCCTTAAGAACAATACTGAGTTGGCGCCAATGGTACACTTTTTATACCAGACTAAAAGGCTGTTCTGTTGTAGGCAGTCAAGAACGATGCCTAGGTGACAGAGTGTTCCTCATAATCTCATTGGAGGAAGAGAACACAAGTATGTCATCCACTTAACATACGAAGAAGGGAGGTCCCCTAAGAAGCCATTCATGAGGCGTTGAAAAGTAGCCTCAATATTACAAAGGCCAAGACAGGACTAATTAAAAGTGTAGGTACTGAGGCTGGTGTTGATGGTAGTCTTGGGGATGTCTTCAGGGTTCATAGACACCTGATAATACCCCTTCAAGAGGTCGAGAGTGGAGAACATCTCCGCCTTGTGCAAGTAGGAGGTAACATTAGTGATGATGGAGAGTAGGTAGTGATCTGGCTCTGTCTGCATGATCAGATGTCTGTAATACCTATAAGGGTGCAAGGAACCATCCTTCTTCAGGACGATGTGTAAGGGTGACAACCATGGGCTTGAGGCCTTTTGGCAAAAACCTATTTCTACTATTTTGGTGAACATTTGTTTAGCAACTGCGAAACGATCCAAGGCCAGATGCCTGAATCTGACAAACATCTGGGGATCCGTTGTCTTTACATGGTGATAAATACCATGCTTGGCGGGAACCTTGACTATTTGGCAAAGTTGTGCACGAAAGACTTCCGGATACGATGTGAGGAGGTGGGCATAGGCCTTCGATGGTGTGCTTAAGTGAAATGCGAGGTTAGAGGGCAGGTTGAAAAGGTGTCGACAAGTTTGAGTCTGCTTTGACTAAGAGTCAATCTGCCACATCAACCAAGGTGGAAATGTGTGTGGAAATCTGCACCAAGTAGTGGCGATGTTACATCTGTACTGAGGAATTTCCAATGGTATTTGGCAATTCCAAATGATAGCACGAGTGTCTCGTATCCTGGGGTAGTGATCTCAGATATGTTGGCAGCTACTAGGATGACTTCAGCCTGCTTAGCATGACTACGTCATGTCGTGGAGAGTGATTTTGGTAAAAGGGAATGGCACGCAATAGTTTCTACCAAAAAACGTACACCCATACCAGCATCATGTAGAATGAAAATATGAGTGATAGGGGAGGCCATCACTATCTTTGCAGCAGCCCCGAATCTGGAGTGGTAGTAGTAGAACTGCGGTCAAAGGGCATCAGTAAGTGTCTGTAGATGTTATTGATTGGGGCGTGAGTGAGGGCGGGATATGTGGGCATTGGGTGGCTTTGTCACTGATCCGGCTCATTATAGGTCCGGGGTCTGTATCCTACCGCATTCTTGTCAGCTTCAGTAGGTATAGAATGCTCTTCATCTTCGTCAGGAGTAGAGGGGTTCATGGAAGTCTTGAAGGTGGTGAAGCAGCTGCCCAGAAGGGCGTTAACCTTGGTCATTAGGTCCTTTATGAGCAAGGTATTAACATCAGGAATGGCGGTGCGGACAGGTTCGGGTAGGCAGGCATGAAGTAGGGACACTTCTCGAGGAGAGTAGTATGCAGCAGGTTGCAGGCAAGTGATACTAGTCATTTACCCTGAAGGCGAGTGAAGCCTTTAGTCCCAGAATGGGTGTTAAGAGAGCTAAAAAAGCTTGGCTATATGGGCAGCTAGTAATTGTGAGTACTTTTTCAGGAGGTATGTTTTGAGGATGTCATACCCAATTTGGGCATTCCCTTGGTTGCAAAGACAATCAGAGATTTTTGGGAAAATTTCCGTGGTGATTGCCTCGAAGGAGGACATAATCTGCTTTGTTGCTTGAGTGATTCACACTCTTGATGTGTAATTGAGCTTCGGCCCACTGGAACCAGGCTAACACTTCACTGCTGGTGAAAGGCAGCAGTTTCATTGAGGCAGTGTGCCTCAAAGAGGCAGGTTCGGTAGGCGGCATTGCAAAATGGGTAAGGTGAAGTGGTTGAAAAAAAAAAGGTCACTTTGGTGGTCACAAATGTGGCAAAGTTAATGTTAGGTACTAACAGAGAGGCGAGGTAAATGCAAGTAAGTTTTTTCAACAGATATTGAGTTTATATACAAACAGTTGATAGCTAGAATGTCACTAAAATTCAGAGCATATGAAACATGCAACTGAAAGCTTAAACAGGACCACACAACTCCTAAATTATTCAAATCATGCATAGAATGTTTTTTAAAAAATTAGATGGCAAAAATATATAAATTTATATTTATGGAAAATACCTTAACTTAAGATTTGAAAATGGCATTGTTGTGCTTAGTGAATCATGGGAGAAATTACAAAATATGATAGAAGGTTTGAACTGAGAAAAAAGAAAGATAGGACTGGAAAGGAAGTTGAGTAAAACTAAAATATTGTTGAAATAGAATGCAGAGACAACATATAGGAGTTAGAGACGAGCTTTTAAAGATTATTATTGACTATATGTACTTAGGATAAACAATAAGTGTTTCCCCACGACACGAAGCCGAAATTGAGAGTAGGATAAGCATGAGAAAGAGAGCTTTTGGTAAATAAAAAGTGATTATGAAATGCATAATGCCACTTTCTCTAAAAATAAAAGTATTCAATAAGATGGTCCTATCGGTTTTAATATATGCATCAGAAATTTGGACCGTTAATAAATCCTTAGAACCTAAGATAGTTACAATTCAAAGAGCAATGGAAAGAATAATGAGGGGAATAACACCAAGATATAGGAAAAGAGCAATATGAATACGAGAGCAACAAAATAGAGGCTATTCTAATAGCTTGTAAGAAAAAGAATTGGACATGGGCAGAATATATAGGGAGAATGACATATAATAGATGAATATAAAAAAATAACAGAATGGGTCCCTAGAGATTGCTAAATAATCTCTAATCCATTAAAATAATAAAAAAAAAAAAACATGATTAAGCATAATCTCCTGGTCTAAAACCAATACTAATGAATAAAGTCTTAAGGTTAACCTGCCGCATTGATTAGCATTTTTATTTTTGAAAAAAAGTATACTTTTAACAAATATATTAGACCCTTAAACAAACTCTTGCCTATTATATGGATATTTTTCAATGTAAAAAGACTTCAAAGAAACTTAATTTTCTTTTAATCGTGGAAAGTGTTATTCCTGAGCCCCCGGAACTATATTTTCCATCTGCCATATTGCAGGGAAGGTGGGCCACATTTATATGCAAATGTTTCCCTGGCTAGCATGCAAATGGATGTAGGAATGTTTCGATACACTTGGTTTTTTAAGTTTATGTAAGATGTATATATTCTGTTTACACTTCTTTCCTCAAAAACTGCAAAAGAATATAACGATATGTACATACATACATACATACATATATATATATATATATATATATATATATATATATATATACATATATATATATATATATATATGTGTGTGTGTGAATATATAAATATATATATATATATATATATATATATATATATATATATATATATATATATGTATATATATACATATATATATATATATATATATATATATATATATATATATATATATATATATATATATATATATATATATATATTTGGACTCGAGCCATGTCGTCCTGACAGAAGCTCCTCACTGGAAGCTTCTAAATTTACTTAAGATATTTCTGCGAGTGATATACCAGAGAAATTTTACCTTAAAGGTATCAAGAGAGTTCTATCTTTCGGAACGAATATCCCGAGAGATATGGTGTATAAATCAAGGAGTTAACCTTGTCTTGAAGGATAAGGAATAAGATAGGATACGTGGCCAAGAGAGTCGTTACAGCTCCTGATCTCAATGCGCTACATTTAACACGTTTTCCGTTAAACCATTCCCCTTCGCAGTCGCCATCTTTTGACGGTCACTTCGAGAGTTTCTGTCTTTTTTTCTTCGGTTTTTGAATGATTTTAGATCATGGAAGCTTCAGCTTCTTCCTCGTCGACAAAGTTTAGTATACCTTTTTCGTGACTTGGAGAATTTCGCGTCTCCACCCAGGGTTTATTTTGATTACCATGCTTTTATTGTTCTGTGGCTGGCATGCAGTCGGCGCCATTGCTTCGTGTTGCCAAATCGCTACGAAATGCTTAGTTATTTAGTCATATTATTGTAAGAATATACTTTATATTACATATATCTATATAAATATATACAGTATATCTGTATCTATCTATCTATCTATCTATCTATATATATATATATATATATATATATATATATATATATATATATGTATGGGTGTATTTGATATATAGAAGATAAATAAACGTTTTTTTTTCTTGAAATAAAAAGGACATGTTTCCTGGATATGTATATAGTTGAGGAGTAATCTAGGGGTCACATGCACCTCCATAATACATTTTTTTAATCTGCAGTTATACAATCTCTGAGGTCTGTGGGAACAGAATTCCCTTTGTTCCCATTCCCAAATATGACCCACGTGGGTCGTTTAGCAGATTTTTGTATGCCCTCTTGGATTTCTTAGGACGGAAGAGTTAGGGGTATGAGCAATATATGGAACATTTTCTCATACACAGAAATTGATCACAGGTACAAATTAGGTATCATTGGAAAGGTTATAGCGGGCACAATCACAAATAACTAATTAATGATTCAATTAGAGCATCGATGACGTCATCATGGGGTCAAAAGATCAAGTCAAAGGCCCAAAAGTAGGTAATCACTAAATTATCTGCCCTGTACTTCTATAACCAACCATATTAGTTTAAGATTAGCAGTAGAAAAATAGTACATATATGGACCATTTTTTAAACTACTGTGAATTATCTAACCTTTGTACAGCATCATTAATCCCCTCGGTAGAAATACATGAAAATATGGAAAAAATGCATCTTGTAATAAATTTATTGAGAAATTGTAATACGACACATTTTGTTTCGCTACCTATTTTTTTTAATGCTAAATTGCTTTACATGTTTTAAAGGTTCCTTAAATTGATGTGTAAATATATCACCTAGAGGTCTGAGTAACATTAGTCAATATAATGCACAGACTCATAACATTAAAAATCAATGATGACTGGCAAAAGTCTCAATGTTCATAATTTGATCTAGTCTTCATAGTCACTGAGATGCATATCACTATCATGGCTACACTGATCTTCTTCCATGACATCATCATTCTGTTCCATCTCTGTTGTGTAGTCTTCTCAACTAAGTCTATCAGGTTAGGGCTAAGAACTGGCCCGCATGACAACACTGGCTCCAAAATGCCCTCATCATTTCTTTCCCAATCTTCTCTAGGATCCTATGGATTTAGATGCCAGAAGATTGGAATTTCTGCTCTCTTGTAGATAGTAAGATAGTTTGCACGACCAATGTGCAGAATAAGGCTGTCTCAGAAAGGTGGTAATCTGGAGAACTCAATTTTAGATTTCGTTGTCAGTTGCTCATCTTCATCAACCATCTTCCTTAACATGATTCCACGTATAGTGTCGATAGATGTCTGTCTGGAATAGCCATATCACAGATATATAAATGCCTCTATGTCACCGGGTTATTGATGTCTACATTTTCTCTTCACTCAAGCACCCTATCAACAATTATTCCATTTTTTTTCCTCTCCCTCTTGAGACAGAACTGAGCTTTTGTATATACTTTCCCTTTTTAGCACACTCTTAAGGCAGCTATTGGTTACAAGTCCAGCCTCAGGGATGATTTTAGAGAGGCCTAAAACAATGCATTTATGACCAGTCAACACGTCCATATAATTCATCATAGTACTGAAAGGCCCTTGAGTTACCATATGGTTCTTGTATTCTTCCGGAAATTTCCAAATGAGGGGTATTGGTCTCATGCTACCTCATAATTGCTTAGAACATACTTCTGGTAATCTCCATTTTAGCATCTTCTGATTGGTTTAACGACTCACTGATGACAGAATACTCAGTGAACGGCTGATTGATAAGGTTGAAATAGTGAATGGTCCCACTTTCGAGATGGTTTATTTTGCTAGCTGCTGAGATGAAGCCTCCAAATCCATGGACCATTTGTGTTTAATTTTTGTCTTTGACCATTCACATAAGTAATCACAATTGATACACATGTATGCGCTATGAGTACATCACATTGTTTCTGATGGGTGGGCTGAAACTAGCTCCTGTTGGACATTTAGGCCCTCTCAACCATAAATATGAAAAGGAGGCAATATTGGTGGGGTTTTAACATTCAAATAACGAGTATTTTCAAGTTGCATGAGTGGAATGGCTCTAAATTAGTTGGCAGTGTCAGTGGTTGGTTTCAACTCTTGTATCATGATCCCTCTAGTGCTGTTCACACAATTGAATAATTGATGTTTTTAGCTATTTTTTTCAAGCTTTTCCACTCAACATGAAAAACTTTATAGTCTTTACAGTAGCAATTTCGGGAGAGAGAGAAGAGGAAGGATTTAGGTCTCTGCTAGCCCCTTCAAATGAAAGGCCAGGTCGCTTCCAACCATACCACCAGAGGCTCTAAAAGAAGTGGGAACCTAACTGCTACCTGCAGTTCAGGATTTACCTGGCGAAACATCAGTCTCTTACCAGCGAGTTTTCCCCGACTTCTCGGCCCACCAGGTGACACAATTAATACCTTTTTTTAGTTGGAATTATCCCTAATGAGTCAATATGGATGAAAATCAACACAATATCATGTTCAAATAGAAATAAAGTTCCACCTCATACTTGGGATCGAACCCTAGCCCCTTCAAATGAAAGGCCAGGTCGCATCCAACCATACCACCAGAGGCTCTAAAAGAAGTTGGAACCTAACTGCTACCTGCAGTTCAGGATTCACCTGGCGAAATATCAGTCTCTTACCCCCTTTCTGAGTGGGGATACCTTAGTGCGGTGAAAGATCTTGTGTATTGACAAAGCTCTACTAGTCGGGACAACCCATACTAGGAGAGTTTGCTGAGAGCAATTAATCTAAAGTCTCCTACCATCATCAATCTGTCGGAGGCCTTTTTCCCCCAATTGACTAGAAACAGCTTCGTTTGTTGTTGGTTCTGTCGTTGTTGTTGTGGTTGTTGTTGTGTGTTATTTATGTTTATTTGAATATTACTTAAGCTTCTTACACTGTTTTTCTTTTCCACCACGATAAACTCAGTTTTGTTCTTATTCAATTTTAGTTGTTTGATCGTCATCCATTCTCTAACACTATCAAGGATTCAGTTTAAAGTTTCAGTAGTGTCGTTTATATAATTTATGGAGAAGTAAAACTGTGTATAATCCACAAATAGTTTGAACTTCACATCATGCCTTTGTAGTATTTTCAACAGACTGATGGTATAGATGCAGAATAGGATTAAGACAACTACACTCCCTTGAGGTACCCTTCTGTTTAAAGGTTTATATAATGAATAAGAGTTTCCAATTTGCACGCAGTAATATCTGCCAATCAAGTAGTGTTTCAGGTATTCAAAAGCTTGATCTATAAAACCGATGGACCGTAGATCATTTAGTAGCTGGTGGGGGCTGGTGTCAAGGTTTATTTCTATATATTCAAAGCTGGTTACACTAGTTACTTTTTAACATTTTGAGATTTTAGTAACTTTTATGAATGAAGAGCATGACACCCCTACTAGACCCACTCTATCACGGAATGTGAAATAATGTGTGCGTGGGGGTGTCATTTCAGTGATCTCAGCCTTGTCAAGGTTATTCAACCATGTTTCAGATAATGTTAGTATGTCTAAATATTTCCCGTTTATCAATTATCGAACTTGAATAGTTTTATTACTCAAAGACTGTAAATTTACATAGCCACAGTTTATGACATTCTTAGTATTCATGATCAGCATTTTCTGCTAGTCTTTTCAATTCCAAGTCATAAGCTTTGCAATCTCTTGAATTTACTATGTGGTCATTTGGTTTGTTTAATTTTGTGCACTTAGTGCCCTTTGACATTTGCGAATTACACTCCATGGTGGAATGTTTTCCTGAACATTTCCCGCAGACTTTATTATAATTCTTAGACTTGCAATCTTTTTCAAGATGTCCATACCTTTGACAGCGGTACATATCACGCCTGTTATAAGTACCCCATCGTAACATAACTTTGTCCCCATTATCACAAATAGCCCTCCGAACTTCGGGAAGATTTCAGCACATAGTGGGCAGTCCCACTTGCAGCATTTTTCTTCAGTACTACACTTATCTTCTCTCCTGTATTTTGGATTTGGTTCAAGTGACGAATTCTTTGAATCAAGTCATTTGCTACTTCATCTTCATCATTTTAAATAATTCATAGGTAGAAGGTTGGCCAGGGCACCAGCCACCCGTTGAGATACTACTGCTAGAGAGTTATGACTTGCCAGACAGTACTTCATTGGATCCTTCTCTATGGTTACGGTTCACTTCCCCTTTGCCTAAACATACACTGAATAGTCTGGACTATTCTTTACAGATTCTCCTCTGTACTCATACACCTGACAACACTGAGATTACCAAGCAATTCTTCTTCACCCAAGGGGTTAACTACTGCACTGTAATTGTTCAGTAGCTACCTTTCCCTTTGTAAGGGTAGAAGAGACTCTTTAGCTATGGTAAGCAGCTCTTCTAGGAGAAGGACACTCCAAAATCAAACCATTGTTCTCTAGTTTTGGGTAGTGCCATAGCTTCTGTACCATGGTCTTCCACTGTCCAACTAGGGCTGTAGCTTAGCAAGTAATAGTAATAATATTATTATTATTATTACTTACTAAGCTACAACCCTAGTTGGAAAAGCAGTATGCTATAAGCCCAGGGGCTCCAACAGGGAAAATAGCTCAGTGCGGAAAGGAAAAAAGGAAAATAAAATATTCTAAGAAGAGTAACAACAATAAATATCTCCTATATAAACTATAAAAACTTTAACAAAACAAGAGGAAGAGAAATAAGATAGGAGTGTGTGCTCAAGTGTACCCTCAAGCAAGAGAACTCTAACCCAAGACAGTGAAAGGCCATGGTACAGAGGCTATGGCACTACCCAAGACTAGAGAACAGTGGTTTGATTTTGGAGTGTCCTTCTCCTAGAAGAGCTGCTTACCATAGCTAAAGAGTCTCTTCTACCCTTACCAAGAGGAAAGTGGCACTGAACAATTACAGTGCAGTAACCCCTTGGGTGATGAAGAATTGTATGGTAATCTGTGTTGTCAGGTGTATGAGGATAGAGGAGAATATGTAAAGAATATGCCAGACTATTCAGTGTGTATGTAGGCAAAGGGAAAATTAACCGTAACCAGAGAGGAGGATCCAATGTAGTACTGTCTGGCCAGTCAAAAGACCCCATAACTCTCTAGCGGTAGTATCTCAACGGGTGGCTGGTGCCCTGGCCAACCTACTACCTATTAGTAATAATATTATTATTTTTGGTTTTAATTTTTAAATTTTTCTCGTTTCGGTGTCGACAACCATTGTCTGAATTTTGTTTGCTGCTTCCTCTGTAATCCTCTCATTAGTAAAGTTTACAACATTTCCATTTGAGGTTAATTCGTATTAAGTATTGGAATGTCTTTAAGCGAATGCTAGACCTCATTTTTCTGTCGGTATTTTTAGTTGTTGCATTTGTTGGTTTAATTACCAGTAGAGTCTCTTCCTTTACTTTGTCAGCGTATGTTGTTTTCTCTGGTTTTGGTCCCAGCAATGTTTAAAGTATTTCCTTAATTGATTCAATATTCATTGATAGATTATCAACCTTGTCAGTGAAGTCAGTGGTCTGGGTGGAATTTGGTGCGTATGCGTTAAGGTTCGCAACTTGTTTATCCAATTCCTCAATTCTTACCTCTTGTGCACTCAAAGCATGGTCCCTTGCTCTCAATTCAAGTTTAATACTTCTTTATCACTGATGGTTGTCTCTAGAAACACCAATTTCTTATGAAAGTACCTCTTGCAATCACATCCTATTCCCTTCTTTGCGTCTCTGTCCGTGGTTTGACATTTAGGACAGTCCACGGGATCAGGGGAAGACATGATGTACTATTTCTTCTTCACTTAAGTCTCTCCCTGAGATCAACTAATATCTTCGCCAATGGTTTTGTAAACGAGAAACACAAGGTAAAACACGGCTCAGGGAGAGTGGTGAACAGAGCTCTGCCCCAAAAACACGTCTTCACTCTATGACGCCTACCTTGTTATGTTTCAGATCTGTTATTTACTCTTATTTATGCTTTCTTTGGCTATTTTTTGCGTTTCCTTTTTGTTGATATTGAAACAATCATGCCAAAGGCCATCTGTAATAAAAGGATTAGGACTCGAAGGAAAAATCTGAAGAAAATGTAAGAGGCAAGAGCATTAAAAACAAAGGACCGAGTGTGTACAACTCAAGACCTCACTTCGAACACGTGACTGATCAAACTTCTACATTATCAGCCTTGTGTTGCAGTACTCCTAGCCCATCCTGCAATGGAGTGAAGCCTGATGGTTTCCCAAGACAACTCGATAAAGTTTTAATTTATGTGAAAGTGACGAAATTTGTGACTGCGGTAACGAATGTATGTTCATTCACAAAGAGAAAATGCTACTATGGGCACGGTCTTTTTCTAGTTGTAACAAATGTAAAAAACAAAAGTATAATAGTAAGATAAGAAAAAAAACTTGAAGGGGTGATAAGCAATTTTGCTGCAGTGTGTAATAAGTGTAAAGTTGAAAATAGGTTTTGTACATCAGGAGGCGAAGACTGAAAAATGGATAAGAAATTCACAAGAAAATCGTTAAAAGTACTTTAGAGGGTGGTAATGAATACATTGGTGCTAGAAGTTTATCTTTCACTTTCAATATGAATCCACTGTCAGAAACTAGTTATCATAAGATTGCAGACGATATAGAATTTGATGGTATAAAAAACTTGAAATTATCATGGAAACACACGGAAATATGTGTATGATACATGGAAACGAAATGGTAATGGTGACAAAGTAAAAACATGTGAAAGTGTCTTATGATTGATCGTGGCCAAAACGTGGGTTTACGGGGGCTTCTGGCTTTGTGGCTGTGATAGAAGTAACCACCGGCTTTTATGTGGACTTTGTTGTGTTGAGCAATTATTGTAACACATGTGAGAGCAGTAACAACAAGGACTTAGTCCATGGGCATGAGTGAACCATGGAAACAGAGGGATGCAAATAGGTATGGAGCAGCTCTGTTGAAACAAGTTCTGTTATGTTGGAGATGTGTCTGATGGGGACTCAAAGTGCACTGATAGATCTTGACCAATACATTGGAACAGAAATGAAAGAAAAAAAATGTTGTAATTATGTTGAGAAGCGCCTTTCAATAGCTATACTTGATCTAGTAAAAACAAGGAAGCTTGGTGGTAAAAGAGATGGTGCACTTACAAAGGCTAAGACGTTACGTTTGGCACATTACTTTGGCAAAGCTATCAGTCAAGAGACCACTTTGGAAGGTAGGAAGCGGGCCATTTTGATCACTCTAGGGCACGGTCAGAGCATTGACAGTAATCACCAGCACTCCTGTTGCACAGATAGTGTAAACTTGTGGTACTTTTATAAGAGAACAGTTGCCAAATGACCAACCTATTCCATCTCACAGAGAAAAGATAAAAACTTATATCTCTGAGTCTGTGGTCGTCAAATTATGTCAGTTTACTTGAGACTGTTATCTAATGAGCTCATGTAGAAGTGACAAGGTGACACCCAAAATAACAATGAAAGTGTCCGTAGTGCCGTATGGAAAGTTCTTTTCCATAAAGCTTATACTTTATGGCATATATCTTGCAGTGGTAAAATTTTACCATGTACTCCTTCAAGTTCAGACAGCCACAGGGAAGCTCTGCAAGGAAGAAAGAAAATTTACGGAGAAACGTGATAAAAAAGAACTTGTGATGCTATAAAAAAGAAATTAATAAAGAAAGGCAAAGACAAAAAAAAAAAAAAATTAGGAAAGTTTAGTAAGAATAACGTGTTATTTCTGAAGAGGGAAAGACTTGCAGTTCCGGAATGGCACCACATCCATAGTGGCATTTTTTTTTTTTTTTTTGTGAGGAGTACCATTGAGGAATGGGGAGTCACCCAATGCTGGTCAAAAAAACCTCTCCAATGATTTGATGCTGTAAGGACACCTCAGCATTGAGACAATATGCCGGTAAAGGTGCAAAAAGGAAATCATGACGAAAATTACATTGGTGCCCAGAAGCAATCTCATGCTAAGTTGGAGCCAATGATTAGTTGCTAGTATTTGTCTAAATGATTGATTAGCTGCCCGCAGTATAATTATATGTTGAAGAGTTTATGCAGAAAATTAAAGATTTTAAGAAAGAAATAAGTATATTATAAGTATTTCCAAACTTGTACTTCAATTATTCATAAAAAAATTAAGTTTTTTACATAATTACTTGAAACTTTTCAGGGTTATTGATAGTCGTAGATATATACAGATTATTATTATTATTATTTTTTTTTTTTTGGACAAATTGAAAATTGACGGTGTCATTTGTAATCATGAAAATCCTAGATATCCGGGACGTCACTCTGGGCAGCCATCTTATGATCATGATATTTAAATATTTTTGGTAGGAAAAAAAGAAAGAAAAAAAAAAAACTTTACTGATACTTGTATTATGCTTAAGTACATCCACGACAAATCTCGTGTCTCTAGCCTAAAATGATAACGCAAATACAGTATTTTTAGATTTTTTTTTCTTAAACTACGTTAGACCGTTGTTATTTTATTATATCACAAAGACGCCTTACTTGGGATCATATTTAACATATTCCATGAAAGTTTTGAGTCAAAATATCAAATATGTCAGTAAAGCAAAACCATCACGGCATATCTATTCCCATGTACTGACCTGGGAGATTGTTGATAAGAATCTAATTTGATACAGTAAAGAAGATTTTGCTTGTGAATTAAAGATCTGTTAATAGTTAACAATTACGAAGCTTCAAATTCGTAAAATAAATAAAGAATAATAATAATAATAATAATAATAATAATAATAATAATAACAGAAAAAAAAAAAAAAAAAAAAAAAAAAAAATATTATTTGATACGGTATTCAAGTCGTTCTCTAGTTTGACCCAACTATTCCTTGTAACAGGGAGCACCTATTATTTTGTTTTGGGGAATTATCTATTATGATATTCCTGACTGTTCCACCAACCTTAAAAAACAACATTCACCTTGAAAGTTTACAGCAAACTTTTATATAAGAAAATTCTACATTTCATGGTAGAGCAAACACAATTTTCATTTATAAAAGGCTCCTCATTCTTATAGGAATGATTTTATTTGTTTTAGCTTTGTGTAGACTTGTCAATTAAAACCTTAAGGGGTTTCAATTTAGTTCCTATGTCATAACTTTTACCGAACTCTAAACCTATAAATTTGGGGCTGCATATTTCTAAAGTCCTTAAAAACATACTAAAATAAACAAAAATTTTTACACTGATTTGATGATTTGAATAAACTGGATATGGCAACAAAAGCTAGTGGGTGTTCTCTAAATATAAAAAAACCTATCTTTCTTATGAACAGCAAGATTGAAAATGGTTATATAGCCTACTGTAGAATAATGTTCTTTTTAAAGAGTGAATTTTCATTAACGTAATAAATTATTGAACTTTTCCAATAAGATATTAAATGTTTCATATGTAAGCCAAACACAAAAAGTATCGTCAACCTATGGAAACCAAGGAACCCCTGCTAAGCAAAACCGCTGGCATCTTTTTAACTTCGGAAAATTCCACGTAAAGGTTGCTGAGTACTGGGGATACGGGATTGCCCATTGTTATGCCAAATTTTGCAGGTAATACTTTCCATTAAAACAAATTTACAATCATTAACACAAAATTCTATCAATTCAACAATTTTGCCAAGAGATAAGGGTGAGACATACCATATTAACTCGTTAGATATAAATGATAATAGATCGTAAACTGGAACTGTCGTAAACAAAGATGTTACATCAAAGCTTACAAATTTAAAGTCAAAGTTAAATTGAGCACTAAGCAGCTTGTCAACAAAATCTGTATTATTTTTTTGTATGTGATGGAGATATATTTCCA